>NW_020955390.1:242051-298292 GCF_003031625.1 Empidonax traillii | reverse complement strand
GGCAATCCATCTACGTCCTGAGGACCTCGCTGCCACCGTCCAAGCGTGCTTGGCCCCGGCAGATGAACCTCAGGATTAAAGGGTGGGCTCAGTTCTGCGCACACTGTGTCTCACCTAAAAAATCCAATGCGCAGGCTGGAAGGTGGAAAGACCTTCCCCGGTTCTTCGTTCGCGAAGAGACTGGCCATTATTACAACTATTCACAACTCCTTTACCAGTCAGTTTCCCCACACAGATGAACACTTGACCTTCAAATATCCATCAGTCTTAATATTATATGACATAGAACAAAAAAAAGTACAATTAGATTATACACAAAAACTATATGGGTGCTTTCAGATCAAATGCTTGTCTATTTTTCCAATTGTTAATTGTTACAGTAGGAAATACTACCTCTCTGCACCAACTATGCCTGCTGCCATCCCCAGCCCACCACAGCTACATACCAAACTAATGGCCCGCAACATCTCCCTCCAGGACCTGAGCCTTTATGCTCCTGAGGACACCTTCAATGTCCCCTCTCCCACCTCCATTATGTCATTTGGTTGACTGGTGTCCCTTCTTCCATCTGGATAACTTGCTCATACAGTAGTTGCAGGGGAAGGGCAAGAAGGTAAAAATGAGAAAGGGCAGAGATCAAACACAGGCAGAGCTTTCCCTGAATTTGCTAAACCTTTACTGAAGATTTTACCTTTACTAAACCTGAAGCCTTTCCAAGTACCAGTACATCTTACTCCCTAGTGCTCCCTTTCCCTCCAATACTTCTCACTCCCTCACAGACATGCTAAATGTGTGCAAGATTTGTGCTCTTTGCCCTCTGCATTTCATTTTTGCCTTGCACATCCACGCTCACTATCTGCTTTCTCATTTCTCATGACCATTAGCAAAAAAGCAGTAGAACCAAAAATCTACACATATCTATTGCAATACAGACATTTCCTGAAACCAGCAATCTCATAGCACCACTGTAAACTGTTCACTGATGAGCAACTTTAATGGTCTGGTCGCATAAATTGAGTAATTTTTCTTAGATAAAAGCAAGCCATATAATTAGAAAAGGGAACTAGTTACTTGTAATGAAAGAATAATCAAATCACCATTAAAAGGACATTAGTTGCATTTGTCCTAATTCTAAGGGCTCTACTGTTGCCTTCTGATAGAAGGCTAAAATTTACTTGACAATCTCAGTGACTTTTGCCACTCCTGTTTTTTCATGCAAAAGGAGGTCCTTTGTCATGCTTTGGCAGAGCAAGTTGCATTTAAGGGAACAAAAGCCATTAAAAGGCTATTAGGTTCGTTTCCATAAAAAAAAGACACACCTCAGGTTTGAGGGATACCATCTAGCTCCAGCTGGCTCCTCTGTCCTCCCACTTACAAGTCACAGACAGAATTAGTGAAAACAAGAGGACCACGAGAGATCTGCAAAAGCTTTATGTCCAGCTAGACCAGTGCAGGGTATTCCTGGAGTGGAATTCCATGTGGGGCTCCATCACAAGTGTCTCTTGGAATCGCAGGACAGTGAAGGCCCAGGACTTTGGATCCACTTCACAAGAGATTCTCTAGGGACCTGCGTAGGACTAGAACTGACAAACTTGTAATTTTTATGCCAACAGCACAAAAAAGGGAATGGTTCTGTTTAGCCAGCATCCTCCCTCCCTCCCTCCCAGGCCACCAGGAGGAGAGGACAGCTCTCTGAGGTAGGGAGATTGCTCACCCAGGTCCCCAGAGCCTATTCCACTTTTCAGTGCTATGTGCCACAGAAAGGATGCAGAAAACCCTGTCATGTTCAATACAGTGACACATATTGCACCCCCAGAAAAGGGAGTGGACTGTAAAATCAACCACTGTAATGGTAGGAGGGAAGAAAAAGTGTCAGACAAAGGCATGTCCTCCCTGAAGCAATTAGTTTATCCCAGTAATGAACAAGCTGAGCAAGTACTTTCAAAAATTCAAAGTTCCATGGCCTTCTCAAAGCACAGAACAGATACAACATTGAATCAGAATAATGTTTAAAGAGCTTAGATCCCACTGACTCGTAATTATTTGTCACTTAACTGGATAATGATGATGCTTTAGCCTCTGACATGAGTGACTTTCCATTTCTGATATAAGAGCATTCATGCCACCCTCTAGCATCAGCATAATATCAGCATAAAACACAAGTGTAACAAAAGATTTTTTATCCTTTCATTCCTAAGTTCCCCAACCGAGAGATAAACAAATTTAAGTAAATTTAAGTTTTATCTAGAAAAATTATGACCGTTGGTTTAGCTCCTCTCTAAAGGCTTAAACACAGATCAGCCTATATGAACACACTTAGAATGTTTTGCATGTTTCAACTAGAAGAGTTTAGCTGTTTCTCACAGAGAAAATCAAAGGCAATTCTACTTTTTCCAGGCTAACACAACTTATTACCACTTTATCAAAGAATTCCAACACCTACAACCACCAGAGTGGTGCCTTTAAACTCAGTTGGCCAGCTGGAAGTTAAATGTTTTCTTAGTTTCATGGAAAACTATCCAAATGTAATGAGAAAACTCAATTTTAGTATCCTCAGCTGACATCTTAAAGTTTGCCTGGAGAATTTCCTTAAGACTCCAGTTTTCACATAAGACTGCTAAATGTCCAGTCCCCCTAAGCAAGCCATCTTCTCTGCCCAGCTTTACTACAAGTTGGAACAACAAAAGAAGGGCAGAGGGTACAGACAGAGAAAGAATGACAGCAGGAGAACATGACGGGGAGCATATGGGCAGGAGCTGAGCAGAAGGCAGGAATCAGAAGGGGAGGAGATGGGATAGCAATGTAAATTAGGGGGCTGATAATAAGGCAAAGATGACAGGAACTAGCATGGGAACCAAAGGGAAAAGAGAAAAGTCAAAGAGAAAATCTGTAGCCACAGGGCCCTAATAAACACAAAATATATTCTCTCTGAATTAAGTGAAGAGACACGAGACTTAGTTGTAAAGAATCTCCATCCCACTCAAGGCAGGACACAAAATGAGTAAGATTTCCTTCTCCTACCCACGACAGGGCTATTTTGGGTAGTAAAGGAGTATGTTGCATGTCCAAAGAGCTCATACTGTTGTTCAGTGACAGCCTGGGTAAATCCCCTGACAGAAATCTGCTTTTGGGGGGTCTTCATTTGTGTGTTTACCTTAATTCAAAGTGCTATATGTTTGCTTTGTGAGGTGCCACCATCACCTGCCATGTACCTGTTGTACAGACAATAGAGAAGGAAGCTGCTGTCGGTACCATCTCGAACTCCTTTGCTAGAAAGACGAAAAGCATGTGATGGAGGGAACTGATTCTGCCGGGAAAAAGAAAGAAGAGTCTTACAGTAAATAAAAAAGCCTCTAGAAAACTATAGTCCAACTCTGTCATAAAGTTCACGTGTCAGTCTGACGAATTTGCATTATATATAATCCTCATTTTTCTCCCACACCCCAATTGAGTAATTTGTGGTGTGAGCTACTAAGATGCTGAATGTGAGTAGGTGCATCTTAAGTCAGTGGGAGGTGAACTTTCAGTACATGCAGAGTAACATAAAACATTTACCACTCTAGAAATTAAGGTCTTTGATCTAGTATTTACCTCTTGGGAAATTAAGGTCTTATATTTCTTCACATAGGTAACCAGAAGTGTTGATATTTTTCACTTCCTGGACACAAGACAAGACAATGCCAAACATTTCGTAGTGGTGACAAGGTCAAGTCATTAACAGTCAGTAAGATGATAGCACTACTGAAATGCTCTAAAGGAAATAAATTTTTTTTAAAATTCAATGAAGGATAATGTTATGCAGTAAACTGTACATTACAGTATACATGGAATGAGCAACAAAATAAACACAGAATTGGAAAGCTTCTGGAGTTTCATCTTCTGCTATCTCAGGCAACTGTATCTCATAAACACTTTTATAAATCAACTGGGCTCAGTTTTCAAAGCGGGTGGGCTTCCTGCTCTCGGCACAGGAAAACTGTCTCACAGCTTCATAGCTCTGAAAACTCCAAATATTCTAATTCACAATCCAAATTCATTAATGTTCATTTTACACACATTTGTCTTCCATTTAAACAACAATTCTATACCCATGCCATTTATTCTCCTTTTGAGACAACATCAGATCTTCTCTTTACCATTTTGATAAACTAAACAAAACAAATTTTTCAAGCCCCCTCTCATCAAAGCTCCTGAAATAACATCATTCCTGAGCAATAGGGTTCTTATGGGAAAACAAGCTTATGGCTATGTGATAAAAAACCATATTGTAGTGCAGTGTTACAGCACATAAGCCCATAGGACCCAAGCCTGAAAAGCAAGCAGCACACAGGGGATCTGAAGCCCGACACATGCAGGCCACACAGCTGCTCTGCACACATTTCAGACTCTGTATCGTGTGTGTGGTTCATCTGGGTCTGCCACACAGCTCTGTGCACACAGACTGCTCTGCTCAGCACTTCCCAACTTTCAAGATCGATCTCCATTTCTCCTACCTCTAGGTAGGTGGGAGAGAGACAGGAACTAAATGTTATGAGGCTAGTTCATAGTATCTTCCCTTTCCTGAGGGGAATTAGTGAAGGAAGTAGCCTCAATTAGATTAGACATCTTTCTTCAAATATAACACAGTCATCCATGTCTGTGGAATGGTTAGTTTTATCTCTGATGGAGATGTTGTTAATCAAAAAAGGTATTGTTGCACAATTGGTCAATTTTGGTCTTCACCTCATGTAAATGAAGACAATTGTTAGGGACTGGTGAAAATTAGAGTGTATCCTACTGACAAGGAAGAATAAACTGGCTACCTAAAAGTGTAGCAAGTTACCAAGAGGTAACTTCTGGGGGAAGTAATACAATTTCCTTATCAGTTTCTGAAAGAGTTTCGTTACAATTGAACAGGGTGCTATCAATAGTTTTGTATTTGTTTGTTTGTTTGTTTTTAATAAAGGAATAAATGCTTCCCAAACTCAAATGACAAAGGGTGGCCTGTTAACAGCATAGGTCAAATTTCCATGTACATAGTTCCACTCCTAGACCAAACACAGCCCAAGAGCTTTATGAGTTGAGACAGTAACATCCTGAGGTTGATTCAGAGAATTCATCATCCCATCTGGATGCCTAAGTTCCTCAGCGTGACTATATTTGGTGATGCTGAAATCAAAGGTGAGACATCTCATCACTTCACGCAGAGTCGGTCCTGCACAAACACCGGTGAACCTGAACTCGCCTGAGCCCTGATACACCAGATGTGTTTGATCCACGCCTGGAACGTGCATGTCAGGACAAACAGCACAAACCCACCGTGTCCTTACACAGGGGCTTAGGCTATGTGAAAGCACACAAAGTCATGCGTCCACTCGGCCACACAAGCGGCAATAGGTGCCTCACCTTTATCCATAACACGCTGCTATTGTTTGTCATAGCATGCTCTGACCTCTAGAGAATTAAGGTGAAATCAAGAGGAGGAAAACAACCAAATCCATTGATAGCTAATTATAGGAAATGCTGCCTCCCTTTGCGTGGGGCCTCAAGAACATGAGCTCAGGAATACGAAGCCCCGCTGTGTCTGTACGGACCCCGCCACCCCCTCGGCCCCCGGCGGCGGCAGCGCCCGGACTTTGCCCGGCCCGGCTCCGGAAGGGCCTTGGGGCCGCTCCCGGCCGTGCCCCGCCCGAGCTGCCGCAGGGTCAGCGGGGCAGGGCCGTACCCGCCGCCCGCTCCTGCGGGAGCTCCCGCCCCGGGCGCTGCGGGAGCGCCGGCCCGAGGGCGCGGCCGCCGCAGGCGGAACAGCAGACGCGGGGCGCGGGCACCGCCTCGCTCCCCCGCCCCGCCGCCGCGCCGGCACCGCCTGGGCCGGGGCCTCCCCCTGAGAGCTCCGTTCCCTCCGCCGCCGCCGCCGCCTCCCCCGTTCCTATTCCCGGTGCCATTCCCGGTGCCGGGGGGAGCGGCGGGGGAGGGCACGGGGAGCGATGGGGGGGCTGGGGGGGGGGGGTGTAGCGGCGTCACCATGGCGACAGTGACGTCACGCCACCCTGGATCTCATTGGAGGAAACCCCGTGGCCCCAGCCGCAGCCCACGGGCCCGGCCGCGCTCGCGCCCTGCCCGCGCTCGCCCCCGCGGCGGCGCGCTCCGCTCCCATTGGCCGGCGGGCCGCGGGGGGCGGGGCCGAGCGCCCAGGCAGGGCCGCGATTGGCCACGTGGGCGCGGGCCGCGCAGCGGGTCGGTGCGCGCGCCAACGCCCTTCAGCGCTGGCTCGGCCGAGACGGGAGCGGCTCTTTCTCTCCGCCACAGCCCCGAGCGCGGCACCGACCGGGCGCGGCCCGGCCCCACAGCCCGGCCGACACAGGTGAGCGCGGCGCCGCGGCCGGCGGCGACATGGGCCCCGCTCCGCCGCCTCCTCCCGCCCGCGTCCTCCATTTTGTGATCGCGGCGTGGAGTGCTCGGCCGCCCCGAGGAGCAGGAGGCGCAGCAAGCGCCGCCATTTCGCACCCGTCGCCGCTTCCTCTTCCCGCCCCACCGCCGCGGGGGCCCCGCCGGCCGCCCCGCTTCCCCCGCCGGCCCTTGAGGACGCGACCGCTGGGGCCGGAGCCGCACCCGCTGCCGCGCACTGGCAGCTGCCGCGCTCCCCTCCGGCTGCGCGGGGCCCCCGCTGGGCTGGGGTCGGCGGTGCGGCCGCCGGGGCAGGCGGGAGGCCCCGGCCCGCCGCGCCCCGCCGGGGGGAGGCGAAACGTCCCGGGCCCCCGCCCCGGCCTCGCTCGCCCTGAGGGAGGCGGGTCCCGCGGTGGTTTAACCCCTGCCGTGCTCCCCCGGGGACGAGCACGTCTCGCTGCTTTTATTATGTATTTTTTTCCCACCAGTGCCCGTCTTCTTGTCTGCCCGGCTCCGGCGCTCGCCCGCGGCCCACGGGGCCGGGATTTGGGCGATGGCCCCGAGCTGGGTGGTGACGAGGGGTCGGTCCTTCTTCTTGTCCCTGTTAGGCAGCATCTTAATGTGCTCACGTGAGGCAGAGAGGAAAAGCGGGGTTAGGAATTTCTGATGGAAAACCAGCTGTTTCCAGTGCCTGGTCGGCAGGCTGTCGTCCCTTGGCTGGCACGGAGCATGCCTTCCCCGGCTGGGTTTCTAGGTCGTGGTTTTCCCAGGGGTGGACCCTTGGGACCGGTGCCGCTCCCCATAGCCCTGCGTGGGAGGGCTGGATGCTGCAGCCCGTCTCTCCAGGAGAAGCACCTGTAGATGGGGAAGGGGAGGCAAGGCTCGAAGTGATCCTCGGTTATTGGTGGGTCGCGAGGGGTGCCGCAGGATCGTGTTCGGTGGTATTTTATCCCGGCATCATGATTACTGTCTTCTTCTGCCAGGTTTTGAGACGCGATCTCGTGTTGGTAGTGTGACATCCCCAGCTTCTCCTACTCCCGCACCCACACTGCTCTTGTCCCATTGCCAGCCACCATGGATAAAACCGAGTTGATCCAGAAAGCCAAGCTGGCTGAGCAAGCCGAGCGCTACGACGACATGGCCACCTGCATGAAGGCGGTAACGGAGCAGGGCGCCGAGCTGTCCAACGAGGAGCGCAACCTGCTCTCCGTGGCCTACAAGAACGTGGTGGGGGGGCGGCGCTCGGCCTGGAGGGTCATCTCCAGCATCGAGCAGAAGACAGACACCAGCGACAAGAAGATGCAGCTTATCAAGGACTATCGGGAGAAGGTGGAGTCTGAGCTCAGGTCCATCTGCACCACGGTGCTGGTAAGTGGGGACTTTATTTTTTTTTTCTTCTTTGTTGTATATTTTTTTTCTTCTTTGTTGCTTAAGAGAAAGAAATGCAGTTTTTATGGGTGCTGCTGTACTGGGGGAGGGACTGGGGTCTTCACTGGGGCATATCATGCAAAGAGTTACGCTGAGGTGAGGGGAGTCAGTGCAGTAACTTTATGTGGGTAACATTATGTGGGTCACCGTGATGAGGGTGATCATCTGCACTGTGCTATGAGCCCTATATGTGTAGAGGTATTTGAGATGCTCAGTTTTGATTGTCTGTGAGGTACATCTTTGGATGGAGTGATCCATATGCAGTATTTCCCCAGATAGTTGCAGAGGTAACAGGGAACTTAGCTTTGTGCTAAAGAATTTTTTACATAAAATATGATTTTATAAGTGAAGTGTATTGAAGATGGGAAAGAGAGAGATGTAGAAATTGGCGTTGTTAGATTCAACTTCTCAGGGGTATCTTTAAGATGAATTTGCAGTAGTTTTGGAATAACATAAAACTGTTGTGTAAAGACATGCTTGAGCCGTCAAGCCAGTATCCAAGCCCAAAAATATATTTCTGTGCAAGCAGAATTCCAAATGCTCTTGATTAGAAAACTGTACTGCACTGTAGTGGGAGCTAGAGAGGCGTGTGTCAGTATGGAGGCTGCTGGACCCTGTTCTACATGATCTGGGAGTTATGGCTGCAGGAAGCTGCATGTGTGTAATGCAGTAGTAATTGTGTGGCAGATAATCTTCAGTGGTTTATTTGCTCCTCTTAGGTGGTTTTTGTTTTGTTTTGTTTGTTTTGTTTGTTTGTTTGTTTTGTGTGGTTTTTTGTTTTTTGTTTTTTTTTTTTTGTCTGGTATTGCTAATGTGAGAATAGGAAGAAGCAAGTCTATAAGGAAATAAAAAACTTCGAGGTAAATTTGTCCTACATTGGTTTAGGAGACATGAATTTAAAGGTGACTGGTTTGGAAGTAACTGAATTTGCTTCTTAAGTGTTCTGGCTCACGTACAAGGGAGTACTTTAGATTGTGCTGAAAATACCTGTATGCTTCCTTGTATGCTGCCACCAAGGTTTGTTCTTTCTTTTTTTCCTAAATCGGTCAGAGTTACCTTTTTCTGAAAATAATTTTGAAATTTGTTAGCTTTGCTTTCCAAAGGAGCTGTTTATGCAGTTACAGATGTAGTTAAACTGTAAAACTTTAGCCTTTGTGAAAATGATGTGACTTGTGTAGGGTTCCTGTTTCCTGTGACAAGAGTTTCCCTAGAACCTGTGTGATGAATTGCCAGCATTTGTGCTGTTGTCCCCCTTCTTGCTCTCCTCTACCCAGTGCCCCACTTCAAAACTATCTTCTTGGGACCCCCACATAAAGCTCACTCCTCAGACTTCTTAATCTCCCTTTGTCCTCCTAGTTCCTAAGAGAAGGTGATGCATAAAATCTCATACTGGTTGCTGTGCTATCTTGATAAGGGGCTTGTGCTTCCACAGGGAGAGGCGGTGAACCACTTCACACACTGTCTATACCAAAATTATTCCACCCACGTCCAGTGGTGGCCAGCAGGTATCCTGGTAGCCATGCTAACGCAAACCTCTGATGTATGGAAAGCGAGCTCTTGCTGTGCTAGATGGATTTTTCACTGCATTCTAGTCTTTCTCTGTTCTCAGCAATGGCCTGGTTGGCAGCTCTCCCTTTCCAGCATGGAAGGCTGCAGGAAGTAGTGAAGACTGAAATCTACAGCTGAGCATGCTTTTCCTGTCCTGTCCTGCTGCAAAGGTGTGCCGCCTTTGGTAGGAGATGTCAGCTATCTAGTGCAAGCCTTCCCTTTTTTACTCTTTCTTTGAGGACCATGTGCAGTTCTGTTCTGTTCTGATTCCCTCCCTTTCCTCCTCTATCTACCACTCCTGTGATCCATGAGTCAGCATCCAAGAGGTTGGAACTCATGAGCAGGCGTTAACAAAGGATGGGTTTTCTAAAGCTGAGGCACAAAATGGTTTTGGCTCCTCCTTCTTTGAATGATAATGTCTTCTGTACTAATACTATGGTAACTGCTTGTAGCCTTTTTCAAATCTCTTAAATTGAATCTGAGATGCTTTTTTAATTATAGGAAGACGGCTAAACTGAAACAACTGCTGGCAAGTAGTATGGAAAGGTTGCTTGTCATCTGGAGTATTTAGATTTAGCAAGGGTGGGTGTGTTGGGTGGAGTGTGACTGCTGTTAGTCATACTACTAACAGTTTTTCAAAAGGGTTTTTTTTTATTACTGGTATAGCATGTTTCTAGATCTTCATTTAGAAATACTTGTGCTAGCATTAAAAATACTAGTTTGGTTTTTTTGTGCGGTTTTGTTGTTTTGTTTTGTTTTGTTTTTCATTAAAAAGACAGCAATGGTGAATCTGTAGTTAGTTTTCTCCTGTAGAAAATGCCAGTTAGGTACGGCATTGTTTCAGGGCATGGTTTGATAAAGAGCTTAAATTTAATCAATACTAGAATTCGAACATTCAAAGTTGTGATGAGATATCTGTATATAGGTAGATACATACATAAAAATAAAACTTTTACCAATTATTTAACTGTCATTCTGTAACTGCCTATCTTGCAAGTAGGAGTAGGTGCTATCTGAATACTTTTTAACTGTTAATTCTATGACTGGTCTTTCAGGTGAGAGTAGCTCTTGGAGAAATGGTATGACTGTCAAACAGCTTGCACAAGTGTTTTATTTGAAAGGTACACGAGGAGATTTTAATTGAAGTCCCTGTATTGATTGACTAATTATTTGGTAATATAGAGAATTAATATTGAATCATCCCTTATGACTCATAGTTAAAGCTGTTCTTGAAACTGTCTTCTCAAATAAAGAAACAGGTTGGCAACTTAACTTTTTCCAGGGTGAAGTTGAACTATATTGTTTCATATACTCTCTGAGCACAAAGTTCATGTTTCTTTCTACCCTCCCCTCTTGAGTGATTCCAAGACAGATACTAGAAAAAGTAGAAGGGGTGGATGCAGCAGCAACTTTGACATAATTAGTGAAATCAGATGTGAAACTTTGAGATGGAAGATACAGTATAAGACCTACTTCATTGTGTGCACACTGCTGCTAGTGACATTAGGTTTTTAAAAAGGGTAACTTTTGAATTGGAACCTTTCTGGGGAAGCAGATTAAACTGATGTGTTTTCTGAGAGCCTCAAGTCAATTTGCATGGTGATGATTCGTGTTGCATTCAAGATTTGTTCTTTAGAGAGAAGTAGCGTAAGGAAGGGAGGGCACCAGCCCTTGCCTCTTCACGTGCAGCTTGAGGATTTTTCCACCTGTGTTTGGTAGTGCTCTGCATGTGTTCAGTTTCTAGGTCCTGATTGTTGGATTTCTTCATAGAGCAACAGAGATGAGATTTGATAACTGCTTGGCCACAGTTTAAAACGTGATGAAGATGCAACAGCTAAAATCATTAGGGCTTGGAAACAGCAGTATCTCCTTGGTTACTTACTTCTCTTGTCTCTAGCTGAAACTTTAGTGTTTAAGATTCTTTAAAATTTTTGTGTAGAAAAGTTACGTTCTTTTTCAGTTGTTTCAAAGCAACTGTTTTACAGTGACCTCTGTAAACATTTATACGTCTCACTGTGTCAGGGCCAAGTTGGCCAGTTTCTGTAGAAGTGAGCAAGGGCATTGTGAACTTTTACAAATGAAGGAAAGAAACGTTAGTTGTGCTATTGATTCTTTTCAGCCCCCTGCGGCAGTGCCTGCAATGAAATAGTCGTGAGCTATGAGGTGTATATTATCTCCATTTGTCCTGTCTTCAGGCTGAGAGGTTGCTTTTAAATGTTTGATCTGCTGTGAGATTGCAGTGTTAATTGGTGACAGCATGTATTGGTGTGTTGCTCTTACCAGTTCTGCTTTCCTTCCTCCCTCCCTCCCCCCAAGGTTGCAGTGTTGTTCCTACTACTGCTTTGCATAATTAAGAAACAATAAAAGCTAATAAGAATGAGGAAAAAAGAATCTGTGTCCTCTTCTAATTATTATTTATTTTGTAGATCTAAATTTAATCACAAAACCCAAAAATCCCCATAATAAAAATTAATGGTCAAAGCAGGTTTTTTTCAACAGCACAAGTTCATGGCTCCATTGAAAATGAAGGTGGTATATTCTTGCAGCAGCGAATAGATTCCTCATGTCAGCTAAAATATCTGATGTCTGATAATGAATAAGCTTTGACTGTAGCCCTGCTTTTTCCCTACTGTTTCCTTTGGCTTATGGAAAAATGAGATCTTTATTTTTTTTTACACATGCAGAAATTTGGCAGATTCAGTAGGTATCAGGTTGGTGCTGCTATATGAACAATTTACCAGAGTTTTGTGTCTTGGGAATCCTTTGTCTCTGCTTTCCTATTTTCAGTGGACAGAGTTTGTACAGAAATGGGTGGTGTTGTAGAGGTGAAACTGAGTAAAAGGAAATTATATACAGTCTTTTAATACAGGGAACTATGTAAGATGCAGTTTTATTTTGAAGGTCAGGCTTGCTAATCACTTAACACTACTTTTGGACTTAGTTGTCCTAGTGTGGTTTGAACAGTGTTTCAGGTGTTGCTTTAATTTAGAAAAGGTAAAAAAAGTAACTGCTATGGACTCATCCTTTATGAGTGACTGATTGAAAGGACTGTCCACTACATGAAAGTCAGACCTTAAGTTGGGTACATTGCTTCTTGACAAGTCTAGAATTGTGGAGTAAATGTAAAAGGAATGTTTGATTTGGAATAAATCATCTTTTTTGATCTGTGGAGAGGGAGTTGATTTTCCTTTGTGATCTCAGCACAACTTCTAGCAACCATCAACACATTTGTGATAAGAATTGTGGATCTTTAGTGGGTGAATCTTTTCCAGTTTAATATGCTTGAAACTGAAATTCATGATCTGAACTTGACTTATCCATAGCTGTACCTTGTCTTACATTGTCCTTCAGTAGATTCTGCTGCTGAAGTACTTACTTTTGTGCAAGGAAAATGGAATCCTGAGAAAGGACTGATGCTTACAGAAACAAAGCCTACAATGCACTGAGGTTCTTGAACAGACTTATAATTGTTAAGAATCCAGCTAATAATAGTTTAAGGAATTCTGATGGAAGTTGAAGCCTCCATCCCATGCAGTCATTTCTTACTGCCCCTCCCCCTGCAGCTGTATGCTATCCAGAATGACTAAATTTCTTGGAGGACATTTGCTGATTTGGTGGCCCTGAGAAAGTCGCATGTGCTCACTAGGTAGAACAACAAAACCACAAATTCTGTTTCTCTGCTAATGCCGTGAACCTCTTAACAGATTTTGTAAATCACTCATGCTTACCTGCTAGACAGTTGTCTCACAGGCTTTGCTACTACCTTAGATGCTAATCTGGTAGGTGCCTTTTTGAAGTAAAACATAGAAGGCTGTATATCAGAGAGAACTTGATGAGGAAAGAACACACTCGAGCCTGAAGGTTATTAACAACTGATTTCTTTATGATGGCACAAACTGGGGTTGTTTAGCACGTTATTAAAGCAGTAGATTGTACCAGTTTCTGTACAGACACAGCAGCTTGATCTTCTTTTTTCAGTAATGGGAGATGCCTGATTTTCAGAGTCAGGGGGAAGGCTGGTAAAAGGGCATAGATGTACTTTGTAAGAACGGTAGGTGAAGGTGCGTGCTGATTTAATCAGTTTTTTCATACTTAGTTTTATGCTCCTGGTCTTTGAGAATGAGTCTCTTGCTCCTAGATGTTATGTGCTGTTTGTGTTTAAATGGTTTTGTACTTTTCAATAAACTTGAACCTAATTTTGTCACAGACAGATAAGGTAAGTAAGACTGTTTTTGAGCACTGCATTTGTGGTACTTAATCAGAATAGCTCCAGCAAGTTCATTGGACAGGTGTTTACAAGTTTCTCCTCATCCTTTCTGCTTCCCAGGAAGCTGGAACCAACATCTGAGTACTTCAGCTGAACACACTGCTGATTTGTAAGCTTATCACTTGCTAATTCATCCTGTATATCTGAATGTGTACCACTGCCCAGTTTGAGTGAGCTGGGCACTTACAGGAAGCAGTGAAAATAATTTAAGTGCAGAGTTTCACGTCCTGTGGTCTGTGCACCCACCAGAACATCAGATGTAAAGACCTAAGAACTGGAAGTCCTGAATTAGCCACAGTTTTGCTCATACCTTTCTTAAAATTTGTTAAAGGGATCAAGGGTATGATTTACTGGTTTCTAACATTGATAAAGGTTTATTACTTGCTCTATTACTCTTTATTCTGTCCTTTAATCTGTATGATCCATTCACTGAAGTAGTTGGATATAGGAGTCACGTTAGGCTCTGAAAACAGAAACATTTCCACTTGCTCTGATAATAAGTTTTCTAAATACGCCATGTACACTCTTACCTGACTGACAGACACATACTTTGTGGGTAAGACTTCTTCAGGAAGTTTTGTTCTGAAGTTGAATACATTTTGCAAAATTCTCATAATCATTTTGAATTTCAGCAATCCCAAGCCTCTGATCAAGGGCTCCCAAACAGAGAGCAGAGCTGAAGCAAGTAAAAAATTTAAGGTCTTCAGAGTTGTTTATTATATGAAAGAATAGTTTTAAAAATCAGTACTTTGCATAAGGGTAACATTCATACCCATACAGCCCACATAACTCCTGTGTGCTGTTGTTCATTTTAAGTATTGTTAGTCTAGATATACCTCGGCGAGTCATTTAATCATTCATACCTTTGGACTTCTGTAGCTGCAAAGCATAGAAGTATTTTTAAATGAGAATTTGGACTTTTCTGTTGCTGTCTGTCATATTATGGAAGGTCACAAAGGGAGGATGGTGGAAGAAGCTTTTAGATGGTCAGGATTCTGAAGGGAAAATTTTGATGTCTATAATATCTGTAAGAGGAGAAGAACACTTGAAGTATTTTGAGGAATTAGAAATATGAGAAATGCAATTATAGAAGAATGTTAGAATCAATTTGAGATAAATCTCAGACACCAAAAAAATTTTCCTGTAGGCTTTTGGCTGTGTTGTATGGCCATTACTTAGTGAAAAATCTGTAATTGTTGAAAAGGGGAATGACTTTTTTTTAAGACTCATTTCTACATTTCGTGGGGGAAAACCTGGAAAACTTTAGGCTCTTCCTTAAAAACTTGAGTAATTGTTTGACTTAGACTGGATTGTTCATTTTGTCTGCAAATCTATAGAAAGGAGAACTTACATTTCCACACATTCTAGTTCCTGGCTTACATAGTTCTCTGGGGACCACAGAACTTTCTAACTTCTTGTTTTACGAGAAATGTAAGCAGTGAGTATAAATTCTAGATTAAATTAATCTCAGGCCCAGGTGGGAATAGCATGGGCAGACATGCTACAGCTCAAGCTTCCAGTGCATTTGTTAAGTGGGATTCCAGATACTTCATTCAGGGCCAGTCCTAAGTATTGACTGCCAGTTTTTATAACTGTGTAGACAAAGACACGGAACCAAATGGAAAAGAAGAATTAGGTCACCCTCTCCGGTTCCACGTCAGGTGCGTTTGTCTCTGCTTTCAGCAGTGCTTTGTTGGGTCATCTTAAGGCCGTGCCATTGCTGGAAAGGTGCACACATTTTTTCCTCAATACGTAAACTGACACACTGTTAGTCTTAAGAGGTCTGTATGAAAATTACTTAATGTGCTCCAAAAAGGAGTTGATGCACAGAGCTTGAATCCTGAAGGATGAAGAACTTACTTCCGCACTGTGGAAAGGAAAGTGATCTTACTGTTGCAGCAGGGGACTCTCCCTTTCCTGTCAAGAAAACAACTGCTGAATGTTAAAACACACCTAGGCTGCAGTGAGTCATACTGTGGACTTTGGAATGACTGATTATACTTGAAATAGTCAAGAAGTCTTAAATACCAATTTGCTAGATGATTAAAACAGGCAGTCATTTGTGAATAGAAGCTTTATTGAAAGGTCTGAGCCCACACGGATCATCTGTGCTGTCAGACACTTCAGAACATTTGATATGTTTAAATTCACATTTAAGTTATATTAAGGGAATATGTTGGTCTGAGCTGCCTCACCAACTTTTATCTTTGCTTTTTGGCTGCAGTTAGGGTGGAAACCACTTCACTGTATGCTGCTTGTAGATGTTTTTTTCTCATACTGGGTCTCAATGAACCCTCAGAAATACTTGAGACTGAATAATGTTTCCAGGTATTTTGCATCTGCAACCGTGGCTGAATTTATGTAGCCTCACACACTTCGCACAGTGTGCCTGTGGGATGCAAGCTGCTCATCTAGATGAGACTCTGATGTTGAATCAGTGTTCAGGGTGGTGAGTTAACCTGCTAAAAGAAGAGTTGACTTGCACTCTGTGTGTGTACATTATTTTTAAGGAACCTTGTCTCAAAACAGGTTTATTTTGCAACAGTTTCTTCACTTATATTTGACTTTTTGGTTCTGTGGGGTTTTGGCCAGTAAGTGTGTGGTACAGTGTTAAGTAGCCAGTTACTTGCTGTCACCCAGGTAACATCTGTTCTGGTGGTGAGCTTCAGTGCTCCCTAAAAAAAAAAACCAAAACCCAAAAAAAAAACAAAACAAAAAAACAAAACAAAACAAACAAACAAACAAAAAAAAACCAAAAAAAAAAAAAAAACCAACAAAACAACAACAACCCCCCTAAAAAAAAACTAAGGGGAAAAAAACCCCAAGCACTTTAGAGCTCCAAAGAGGGAACATTCTGTGTTGGTTCAGGAAGGGAAGGAACATCTAGGAAACAACAATAAAACTCAGTCTAGTTCCTGTAGGACCTGTGATAATCAGTACCCTGTGGAATGGCAGCACCTCCTCTGCTGGCAGGTCTGAGAAAACTTGGACAGCAAAGAGCTGCTGAGCAGAAAATCAACCTGGTTTCTTTTTTTTTTTTTTTCTATATAGTTAAACTTTTTCCATTAGGCAATGAGGAGGAATATAATTTTAACATTATATGCATTGATATTTATTAGTTTGTTCTTCTGTTAAAAAAAAAGCTTAATACTATTGGATTATGTTTTCTGTCTCATATAAATTCAAGTCCAATGAAAGATACTGTCTAAAGTTACTAAAAATTGCAAATTTCAGATACTTCCCACAAATTGTTGGAAGTTCTCTTTTAAAAATAGCATTTAAAATTATATTCCAAAGGATGAAAGTGGTGTTGAAATAAGGTGTTTTAAACAACTTTAAACAAGTAAGATATATGGGCCTTAGGCTCAAGAATATTGCTGAAAAAAAGTCTCACTTGAAAATCAAATTTTATATAACATAGACTTCATTTAAAAAACTCTCTACTGGCCATTTTGGACCTTGACACACTCCTCTTTGCTAACCACAGTGCAGCGGCTTAACCAGTTTATATTTACGGGGGCAGGCTTTTGGAGAGCGTTGCTGCTTCTGATGGTGGCTTTTACATTGTCTTTTTTCCTTCTGGTGAAGCAAAAGTAAATAATAAACTGTACTGGGTGAGAAATGCAAATGACAAGGTACCTCAGTCCTTTAATAACATAACATTAAATAACTTGGTGCTGGTGATGTGACCCAAACGTGTGGTAGGTGTTGACATCTGAGTGATTGTGACATTGTAAATATTTTGGGTTACTTCACCATACTACAGTGAGAACTTCAGTCAGTACCTAGGCACATGGTACCTTTAGCTTGCTTTGAAAATTGGCCTCAAACTACTTGTGATGAGTGAATTATCTCTGGAGCTGACCTGATTCATGTTCATCCTCTGGTATTGAACAGTTAAGTGTGAAGAATAATCCATTAGCTAGTGGTATTGGAATATACAAGGAGACTTCTAGTCCTGTTTTTGCTTTCTTACTGAAGTCCCAATTCTAAATGGCACAACTGCTGCAGGCAGCTAAAAGGTCAGTTTGGTATTCAAGATGTTTTGGGTTTTTTATTTCCGAACTCATTTTGGCTTTTGAGATTTTTTGAAGCAGGATATGTGGGAAAAGCCAACAATACACATCAGATAGCAGTGGTATTTTTCTGCCACTTGTACCTACCCCATGGTTGTATAGAAAGTAGTGTACACTGTGGTTGAACTTAATGTCTCAATCATTCTTGCCTTTTAAAATATGCTTAGATGAGGAGAGGTTGATGGGACTTAATGTTTTGATGTCAGCTTCTTAAAGAAGGTGTTGCCCTGAAAACAGCAGAAAGCATATGTAGAGTGGGACCAGAACATGAATTGCAGGGGAGGTGTGTGCAGAGGATTGTAAGGAGAGGCTGGCTGGATGCACACACCTCAAATAAGTATGAAGGAGCTGTTTTGTTCAAGTAACTGTATGGCTGACATACTCCTTTTCATGAAAGTGAAGTAATGGGGAAGTGATGAGAGCAGATATATTGACTTACTATTTCTGGCTCAGGTTAATTGGAGTGGTCAGTGAGCACCACTTGTTCAATTCTTGATCCTGACTAAACAGAGGGGAAAAGGATTGAGAGAGGATAGTTACTCAGCTGGGAAAGAACAAGAATAGAACTGGAGAAGGATCCAGAAAGGCCACTGAAATGAAACTTTCATTTGGCATGTAGAGGAATAAGTCTCCCAATGGAGAGAAAAAGGAAAAAAAAATATTTTCAGCTTTAAGGGGGGAAGAAGTAGATTGCTGCTAGGCTCCTAGCCTGCTCCCCATGGATTCTTCAGGAAGCTGGGGATCTGTTCCAGGGATCAGTGGTCCTTTGTTGCTGGCATCTCTATAACAGATAAATAAGCCTGCTTTCTGTAGGAGAGGAAAAGAATATAGTACATGAGACTGTGATACTGTTATGATGACAAGAGTGTTATCACATTGTGAAGGTAGAAATAAACTGAGATGGATGAGCAGCACTGTTGAGAAGTAGGGTGGGGAAATCCTGTCATGGTATAGGAGGACCAGCATACCACGTGGGAATAACATGTCAGTGTGGGGGAAACAGCAGCAGCTTCCAACCCAGACTGTCACACTGCAGACCTCTTGTAGTTCAGCTGCAGTGGGACATGAAGGGTCTGGCCTGAGAGAGAACTTTGATTCCTGTGTCTTCATGGTGCTTGTGGGTTCTGAGAGTCAGCCCCCAACAGGGCAGGGCAGCAGCTTGAAGGTGGCATGGCTTTCAGGGCAATGTCTGAGATGTGTTTGGTGTTGGAGAGCACATTATTGCTGGTGGTTGAGGGCTTGGTAATGGGAACAGTTGCAGTTCTTAAGCCATGGTGGCAGCTGTATTTTGATACATAAAAGGGATGGGTGGGTTTGCAGTATGTGAACATGGATGGCAATCTACTGTAGTGACTGACCTCATCTCAGAGTCATACCTGTGGCAGTGCTTGTCTCTCCCTAGGTAAGTTATCACAGAAATGTCAAGGTTTTCTGAGATCTGCTTCATTGCTTTGGCTGCCTGTGTTCATTTTACTTAATATCAGCTGATGCTTAAAATAAGGATTCCTGGCTGATTGCTGCCTGGTAGAAAGGTAAGAAAGCCCAAGTGGGGGAAGATAAGGGAACAGATGTAGGAAATCTTGAGTTTTCCTGGCTGTTGGTGTCTCACAATACTGTAGAGTAAATCATTTGGCTTATTGTGCTGTCTGCTCTCACTGCCCTGCCAACATTTTGTCTGTTAGATGAAGGTGCCTTCCAAGAAATGATGATGATATCCTGAGATGAATGGCTCACAAAATACACCAAATACATTATTGATTTGAAAGATAAAGCCTGGCTTGATAAATAATTAGCTTCACTCAAAGTCTGATTGGATTCTCTTCTAACCTGTGTGATTCATAAATGAGATCTTGTTCTTTCTAAGGCTGTTAAAAAACCAAAACAGGATGTGTAAAGTCCAGAACAAGGATGTTCCACGCTGGCTGATAGAGGCACAGGTCTCTTTCTTACCATGTGTTGTGTAAGGATTAGGAGGCACTCAAGACGAACTGGGAGTGGGAGCTGCTGAGCAGCTCAGCTCCTCCACGTAAGGAGTGCCTAGTCTTCACTCTGCTGTCTGAAAAACTACAGTTCACTCTCAGCATCCACTTTTTTCTGCAAGTTTCTGAGAAATCTGCACAGAACCACTGGTTTCACTGCCTAGTGAAGTCAGCATTCAGGGTGCACTGTCACACAGGCTGCAGTGATGCTTGTTTGTGGTAGGGCTGGGACCATGGCAAGATCCTTCTGTGTTCCTGGAAGAAGTGTGCGGCCTGCTCCATCTGGGGGAAAAATAAATGGCCATTACTGCTCTAGGTTTCAGGTTCAGATTAAATTGGAGACGCTAAAACTCCTGTAAATGTTCTTCAGTGTACATCAGATTCCAAGGTTTTAGTATTTTTAAGTCATAACCAAGCCAGATCAGTTATGCACAGTATTCTGGTGCTAGAGCTACCTCCAAAACCAGAATTTTGCTGTAAGATCAGTAATATTTTTGTGTGCTAAGTTTACAATAAATTTTTTGGTTTGGAAGTCATAAAAGAAAAATGCCTGTTTGTTCCCTTGTCGATGTATTTGTAATCTCTTGAAAAATTTTATTTCAGCATTTAAAAATAAATCAAGGATACAGTTTTGCCAATGCCTAGTTTAAAATGCCGCACAGTATCTTTTCTGCTTGTCTGGTCAATGCTCCTTATTCTGTCTGAGCACACAGATAAATCATGTCTCTGCTGCTTAACACAGTCCCAGCTGTAGGATGGCCTTCAGAGGTTCAAACATGAGGCATTTAAGGAACCTTTCTAAACATAGTTGTTATTTTGTTACATTTCATCATTCTGGGCAGTTTCTTGTAAAGTCAAACTTTGGTGTTGGACTTGGGGTTAACTGGGTTGTTGTCTCTGAGACTCAGACTGGTTTGTGTAGTGTTGTGCTTTCATGGCTAACATGGATGTTGTCATAGGAGAAAGGCATCAGGAAAACACTGAGCCAAAATGTGAAGTTTTTTTTAATTGCAAAAACCTGTAGGGTGGGAATAACTCATTCTAATATGGAATGACTCATGCACAGTAACAGTGTTAATATGGGGTTGTATTACCCATCTGCCTACTACCTCTTACCTCTGGTTTTAAAACATACCTAAGGTTTTGGCAGCATTTTCCATAACACCAGTGAGCTTTATATATGCTTGCTCAAGCCCTTGCATACTTACTTGACTGTGTTAAAGTGTTACACAAATTTCTTGCTTATCCCTTTGCCAAACTAGCCAGTGTCTAGGCTTTGGCAGTGGTTTTATAGCCTTACAGAAACTCCTAAAAATGCCTGTCTGATTTGGTAGGTGCCAAGGGTATGTCAGGCTTGGTATCCTCTTACTGTCCAGCTGTTTTCTCTAGGGTGGTATCAAGGGTAGTTGTAACTGTGCTGTTCCTAAATGCCTCCGTGGGGATCTCTGGGGGAGCTTGTCTGGGTGCTGTGTGCAGTGTTACATCCATGGGACACATCCACACTGTGTGGATGCAAAAATGCTTTTTTTCACCCAATTGGAAGTTCCCTGTTACAAGGGTGAGTTTAAAATAGTCCCCAACACCCTGAGTGGACTTGGAGTGAGTAAATACTTTCAGCTGGACTGTTCTGCTTCCATTGATTATTAAAGGAAGTAGTAATGGTGTGGTGGTGTGCATAGGCTTGTGTTTGAAATTTATTTTGATTATAGTGCTATAGTAGCCAGTAAAGTGCTAAGGATTTTTATGCTGGAAGCTTACAGTTCCTTAAACGTTTCCTCTATAGCTGCCTCAAGAATTTGAATACATGTTCTTGTAGCAAAATTCATAGTGAATTAGCCAGCTGTAAGCTGTGGAAACTCTAATCTTTTTATGACCTGTTTACTTTCCAAATAAGTGAATGTAGATCTTTATCACTAAAATTTCTAGTGCGATGCTGCTCTGAGTATTGCAGGGTTTCCTTGAGTCTTTTGGAACTCACATCTCTTGTCAGCTCTGGAGAACTTGGGTGGTTGTGGTTAAGAGTTGGGTTTTGGGACAGGGTCAGCCAAAAGCTGCCCCCTCCTTGTCAGTTCCCAGAACTGTCCTCTTTGCTGGGGAAAAGTTCTGTGCCTCATCCCTCCTTTGCCCTCACCCCTACTTGGAAGGACTAGGAGTTGTTACCTTGCAGCCTTGGAGAGAGACTTCCCTTCTCTTGCTGGAGCCTTACAAACCTTTCTGGTGATCAGGTAGGAGAGCTGTGAGCAAGGGCAGTGATGTTAGCATAGCTCAGGGTGTGCTGGAGAGCACTGTGTTGTAGCTCTTCCCATTCCAGGCAGCGGCAGGGCAGATATGAGGGATGCCTCCCTGCTGTGCTGGAGGAGGTGGTATTTTGTTATTTTACAGCCTTGCAGAGAGCTGGTGCAGTTTGAAGCTGGCTGCCAACGGGATGGGTTTGAATCCTTGACTCTCTGTGGAAGGTGGGCTGGAGATTCCTTATCACAAGTCTAATAACTGCAGTTTATGTAAAAAATAGAGTTGTTTTTTTTCCTCTGAAGTGGAAATAAAGTCTTATTTATAAGTATCTTTGAAACTTTCTGTATAGTGTTTCATTTTTCCAGTAAAAGCTTACTCATTTGCAATGTTTCTGAAATGCGAAGTGCGCATCCTGAAACTAAACTTGATTCTGAAACTGTACTCCAGGTTAACCTTGTCTTGTTATGTTTTTTGCAGTCTGATCAGATGCTTGATTGTTCACCTTAATGTCATCTCTAGCTTTGTGCCTTTACACAGTTTGTTGAAATTAGTGTGCCTCTGTCTAAAATGCTCTTAAAACTCCCTTTTGCCTTGTACCAGTCATTGGAGTCCATTCAGACTTCCTGGAAAGAAGATTGACCTTAGTTGCAATGGTGTTTGCCATATGTCAATGTCTATTGTGTTGTTGTTTCAGGAGCTGTTGGACAAATATTTAATAGCTAATGCAACCAATCCAGAGAGCAAGGTATTCTACCTGAAGATGAAGGGAGACTACTTCCGATACCTTGCTGAAGTTGCCTGTGGTGATGACAGGAAACGTAAGTACCTTGTGGTCTCAGGTTTTTCACAGAGTAGGAACTCTGCTCTGTGGGCAAAGGAACAGTGGATGTACAGACTCTGGATTCACTGAGTTAGCTGAGTTTCAGCTGGAAGTCTCCAGTGTTCATACACACAGAGTGACAGAGATCTTACTCATAGTATGCCAGGGAGTTTTAGCTGGTGTTCTGTCATCTACCTGAAATTTCTGACTATTTTTCCATAGTGCTTATTCAAAGCTTCTGGAAAACAATGTGGGTGAAGGTGTGCTAACATATTTAATGTTCTTTGTAATTCTTTGCTAAAATACACTGGGTGGGGGAGAGTAAACAGATCTCTGTAAGATTTTGTACTCCATGATGGAGTCCTGTTGATCCACAAATTTTAACCATGTCACTGTGAAGCAGTCTTCATTGTAGTCACCTAAATTTATAAAGAAGCAACAGAATCACTAGGTCGGTACACTAGCCAAAAAGCATGAGCTGCACTCTGAAATAACTGACTTTCATGGAGATGATGCTGTCTCTGTAATTTTAGTTTGTCCTTTTGGATCCAGCAGGAAAGGCCTGGAAACTGCCACTTGATACTGGGCATCCTGAGAGTGTGGAACATTCCTAGATATTAGAACATGTGTGGTTGTAAGGAGCCTTTCCTGGGGAAGACTTTAATTCTCTATTTGGAGAATGTATTGAATTAATTATTAGAACTGTCTTGCAAGGTGCCCAGATACCGTTGTGATGTTAAAAACACTTGGTGTGGCATTAGCCAGTGATGCATTTCTGCATAACAAACTAAAATTAGTCCTGGAGTAATGCTGGGACACAAAGGAGAGGGATTGTTGGAGCAGGTGGAGCGCTGCAGGGACTGTCCCCTGGGGTTGGGCATGGGAGGGTCTCACAGCCTTGGCCGGTTGAAACTGATCCCATTGCAAAGCGGGAGGACAGGGCTGATGTCACTTAAACAAAGACTTCATTGGTCTCCTTGCACTGTAGGAGCATTTAAGTTGAAAGATGAAAATATACAAAATGGAGTAAAAGTCTTTGCATTAATGAGTTGCATTCAGAAATGCTTAACCTGATTCAAATGGCAACAGCAGGTCCAAGAGTAGCAGAGAAAACATGTCTTAGGCTTTCACAAAGTTCGGCTGATTTATATTTTGTACCTCAAGCAACAGTTACAAATCTGGGCTTGTCTGAGCAGAGAAATACCACCTTTTCTTGGCTAAAATGATTGCATTTAAATGACATGCACGCTGATACGGTTGCTTACAGTGGGAGAGAGATGGATTCATATAACCTCACTAGCAGATGGTGGTGGTGTTTGGCTGGGAAGTTACAGCTTGTGTATCACCATGCAGAGGTTTTGTGCTTGACTTCTTGCAAACTTCAAGGAGTTTCACTTTAAGCTTTTCTGATGTTCTGCCTCTAAGCATCTGTTTATTTTCTCAGCTTCAAGTATATTTTCTGTACTTACAAGGTAATTTATTTCCTGGATTTGCTAGGGGGCTTTTGCATTTTTTCACCTGTTCTCAACAAATTAATAGTCCATTAGCACTCATTACAGTGTAAATACGGGAAAACCCAAATCTGTTTTGACTCTTTTGAATACTTATTAGATTTTACTTTCCAAACTCTTTTACCAGCATTTTCTAGAGCAGTTGCAGCATTAGCTGCTCCAGAGAGCTCTATTTTGAGCTCTGACAATACCTTTCTTTTCCTGTAATCTCCTTCCTTTATGCAAAATGTTTAGGGTGGCTATTGGCCCTTTGGTTTTCTATGGAATTGAATCTGGAATAGACTATATCACTCCTACAGTACTTTCTGGCCTGGTAACCTCTTTTCTCTGTGGTATTTATCACAGTTATTTTGGGCACAGCCTCAGGGGTTTTTTCCTTGACCTCTACACCCCATTTTTGGAGGCAGACTTTCATTTTTTCAGGAACATGCCATACATGCTTTCCAAACTTCCTCAAGAAGTCATGCTTCACACACAGTAGCCTTCTTTACTCTGCACTCCCAGCTCACATGAGCGTGTCCATCACGTGCAAGGAATGAAGTAGGAGTTCTGTAAGAAAAGTAGTGCACAAATGTTTTTTTTTTCCTACCTGAAGTATCAAAGGGCACTGAGGAAATACAGTAATCTTGGTTATTTGTATTTACCAGGTTCTGTCTTTATCTGTCTCTTCAATATCTTTGCTCTGTAGTAGCTTAATTTGCTTCTTGTGTTTCAGCAGCTCTACATAAAATGGGTGTAAAGTCATTACCTTGATTAAAGTAAGTGCAGTGTTTTGCTAAGAGCAGTTCAGTCTCCTACTAGTGGAGTACTTGAAATGATCATGTCTTGAAAAAAAATTAAACCAAAACAAACTCCCCAAACACTTAAAGGTTGTCATTCTTTTACAGAAACAATAGAAAACTCACAGGGAGCTTATCAGGAGGCATTTGATATCAGCAAGAAGGAGATGCAGCCAACACATCCCATTCGCTTGGGTCTAGCTCTTAACTTCTCTGTATTTTATTATGAGATTCTTAACAATCCTGAGCTTGCCTGCACACTGGCAAAGACAGTAAGTTACTTTTTTTTTCTTTTTTATATGACTGCAGGGACAGTAGAAGAGGGTTTATGCTTAAAACAGTATGAATTATTATTTCCTAGAGTTTATGCAGAAAATTATGTATTTTAAAATTTCCAGTTTCCAAGCTCATAGTTAGTGGGATTAAAGAGGTTCAAGCAGGCTGTATTTACAGTGTGACTTGAATTTTCAGCAACATGGCAAGCTTTTATTATGCCTTTATTATGGTTTTGTTTCAGATAGAGCAATTCAGGTCATTAACTGTTGCCCTTTTCTTTAAGCTACCTTTGCTGATAGGTTTAGCTTCTACTTGCTTAATGGTAGTTAATAGAAAGGCTAAAGATGGTTTAATTATTCCAGGCATTTGATGAGGCTATTGCAGAACTTGATACACTGAACGAAGACTCATACAAAGACAGTACTCTCATCATGCAGTTGCTTAGAGACAACCTAACAGTAAGTTGCCTTTTTATGTGCTATCTGGTTTTGTAACCGTGTGTTTGATTAGACTGAATTTGTGATTAACAAAGCCCTTATTTCATTCTAGTTCAGAACATAGCACTGACCTGGGCTATTTACCCACTATACCTTTTCATAACTTAGTTTTAATGTTGTGCAAGTTGCTGTCAACTTACACGTTGTTCATGCTGTGTAATCTGGAATAACAGCTTGGGTAGCTCAGATTCTTCCTGGTTTGATGGCCTTCTCGGTGGAAGGGAGAAGGGGCATTCAGCTAACCTGACGTACAAGAGGGGGCAAGGAGTTAAACCACAGTAATCTGTGTCAGGGATTCATCCTTAGACTTTCTTGATGAGTACCTCAAAACAAAAAGTTTTTCCTCTTGTACATCCAGTGTAGCTTGCTTTATTCATTGTCCTCATTTTCTTTTAAAAGATCTGAAATTTCAGTGTATTAAGAATAAAATCAGTTGATTTTTGAGTATGTTATTTAATGATTAACTATTTAAGAAAAGTGTCTAATGGAACAACTAGGTTCTATTAAAATATGAAACTAAGAGAATTTTTCAGGCAATATCCTGTCTGGATATTCACTGTATATAAAATTACAGCAACATTTATTATTTTGCAATACTCCTTCATTAGAAATGTCTGTTAGCAGTATAAAGTGCTTAGCTTTGATAACCAAAATGGCAATTTACACTTCCAGGATTCAGACTGGTGTGTTTGAAATGGAAGTTACCTGCGAAGCTGCAGTTCAGGCTTATAGAATGCCCTGGGATCGATGGCACAGCTCGCTGTGAAACACAAAAGCTGGGGCCATTCAGAACAGTTTGCTCTGCCCCTCTACCTGAGGGCGTAGCTGGTTGTGCTCTGGGCACAAGGAGCTCTTTCCAGTGACCTGTCTGCCAGCAAGTACCGAGAGCCAGGGCTGTGCAGTGCCAGTGCACTGGTACTTTGTAGAGATCCTTAAGTCTAATTTGTTACCGTTTCCATACAGTCACCAGTTGTCACTTTGTGGAATTCCAGCTGCGCTTCTGAAAGCTGACACCGTTTTTCTTTTCTTTCCAGTTATGGACATCAGACAGTGCAGGAGAAGAATGTGATGCTGCAGAAGGTGCAGAAAACTAAACTGCACGTGGGGCGTCATTCTCCCTTTCCTTCTCAAGAAACCTTTTTACACGTCTCCATTCCTTATAGCTCCACTTGGATTTCCTATAGCAAAGAAAACCCATCCATGTGTATGGAAATCAATTTATAGTCCTTTCACACTGCAGCTTTGGGAAAACTCCATTCCTTGATTTGTGTTTGTCCTGGCCTTCCTGGTGTGCGGTTACTGCTGTAGAAAAGTATTAATAGCTTCATTTCATATAAACATAAGTAACTTCCAGACACTTATGTAGCGGACTAAAGTGTACCTGGTATTTAAAAACAAATCTGAACCAGTTCCTGCCAGTTGACTGTGTTTTGTATTACAGTAAGATATGAAAATGTAGTTAATTGCAACTAAAGAGTGTTCCACATAGCATTTAATTCTCCACATTCCCTTCTTATTCTGCAGGGTTTCCTTTCCATAATTGACTTTCACATGCTACTGTGTATTTGTTTCAGTAGGAATATGGAAGTTCTGGGCCAGATCAAGTTGAGCATTTAAAGTTTGGAAAATCATAAATTGAGTTGCTTCCCGTATCATGTAATACAGAAACTTGTGTGTTCGAAAACAGGGGCTTCTCTTAATCTTCAGTTGCTGCTGTTTAAGTTGATATCCCTTCCCAATAAAAGTTCACTTACACTCCTGCCTTTGTAGTTTTGGTATTCACTTTACTATGTATTAGAAGCAGCATGTTACTGCTGGAGTACAGGCAGTGCTTTTTGGCAGACTGAAGTGCATGTCATTTCTTAATACACTGGAATGGGAAAACCAATTGAAGTTCACATGTCCAAGTATAAAATTTAGTACTTTTCCATGCAGGTTTGTGCACATGTGAGAAGGTGTCAAGTTTGTCCAGTGATTGTTAGAGAGTTTGGACCACTATTGTGTGTTGCTAATCATTGATTGTAGTCCCAAAAAAGCCTTGTGAAAATGTTATTGCCCTCTGTAACAGCAAAGTAACATGAAATAAAATTACATTTTATAAACCACCTACTGTTGACTTGTAACAATTCCATGTAATAACTTAAGGGCTAAATTTAAATGTAAGTATATCTTGTGCTGGAAATGTCTTTCTCAAATTTATTGCATACTTTTAAAAAGTCTGCTCTTAAATGAACTCATTTTATGAAAATATCCTGGATAACTTTTCATAGATTACCTGACATGTGGACTTCTTAGTTACTAAATCTGCTAGAGGAAATGGCTTCACCTTAAAAATGACCTAAGAAAAGACAGCCAGTTTCTTGATACTCTTTCATGGCTTGCACATATTCTCATCTAAATTACACCTTTTTCTTGGTAATCTATTGAAATTCAATTGAAATTCTCCTCTCTGTTCTCCTGTTATGTTTTTCACTGATGGACATCATTACAGCATTCCAGCTACAGGTCTAGTAATGCAGAGGAATTTGTTTGGCTCTAGAATGTTAGTTTGTGTGCTGCCACATCATAATATGCTTTCTGTTGTTCTTAGACTGCTTTTAGTGTTACTGTGTTCCCCCATTTTGGTGGTTTTTGTAATAATATGTTGCTCTACTTTTTTCTCCCCTAGATCACTTAAGAGTTTTTTTCTTAAGCCTCTACCTCTTATTTTCCCATTTTGGTGGGTTTTTGAAAATATTTAACTCCTATTAGTGTCCTGGCTACGCAGGATATGACATTATGAAAAAGGATATGTTACTAGTCATTGCAGGCTTTTGATGGTACATCTTCCACCTTCCATGTTTCTGTTCATTCTTTTGAGTGTGCACAATTTGAGTGTTTCTACAATAAAACTGTTCAGATTCTGTGCTTCAATTGACATGCATTACTTTAAAAAAAATTGTATCAATTCCATTTTCTTCATGCAGTCACTTTGAATTGCTGTCAAAGTATTGTGTGGCAGGACTCTACATAAACTCATATGCTTCTTAATCGGTGTTTTGGTTTCGTAATTTCTCCCCCTCCCCCCTGCATTTCTTATTGATCCTTTATTTGTTTCATAAAGGTTTTTAACTCCTAAATCCTGCCATTCTCTAGTAAAGCTGTTTGGGTACTGACATGTAGCAGCTTTTTCTGTCCATTTAAGAGTTTGCTTTCTTTGCTGTCTCTGGCTGCTGTCTTAGCTTGCGCTACATTGGCAGCCAACGCTGTTCTCTTGTTTCCTTTCTTTTGCACCTTGTCAAGGGAGTTGTCAATTTTCCTTACAGGAACAGGATCTGGGCCATGTATCTAGATTATAGCTTAATTTATTAAATGCTCTTTTTGATGTTTATCAAGCTGGGCAAATTCTAGCTGCCGCTTGTTTGTTGCACGTACATTTTACAAAATGAGTCTTGAAACTGCAGCATCAGCTTTTGAATTTAAATAATAACAAATGCAGCATCATCTCATAGTGTTACTTCCAAAATTCAGCCAAATATTTGTATTGTTTTGAAGGAGAGAGGTAATGAAACATGTAGGGGAATGGGATGATAGTACAAAAAAAAATATGAACTGTAATTCCCTAAATGACTTTGCCCAGCCTTTCCCTCCTGGGCAAACTCCTTTATTAGTACAATACCCAGACAAATTAGGCAGATGCATCTGGTATTACGGTTTTCAGCTCCAGGAGATAATTTGCAACAGGTTTGGATCCTGCCTCACCTTACATAAGGACCTGCCCCACAGCTTAGGAACACTGGACAGATTAATGCCTCAAATTCTGAACTCTGCATCTTCTTTGCAAGCCAAAGAGACAGTTGACAATACGATCTAAAGCACCTCAGTGAAACAATAGTGTATTGTTAGAGTAAGGATGGGACTTTCATGTGTTGAACATGGTTGTATAAAGTAAATCCTGCGGGGCACAGTTACTGTCTGCATCTTTGCAGTGAATTTCGCAGGGCTGCCTTAATCGTCTCAGCTCCCTTCTTAGTATTTTCAGACTGTTAAATATGAGTTCTCACTTTTCTGCCATATGAGTGAGGGTGGTAGAGATGGTAGTTCCTGCTAAGCCACTTTAGAGGTATTTGTGTTATAACTCAGCAAAACGTGGGATCTGTACTTGATTTCTCAGGATCCTTGTTAAAATGAGTAATGTCAGCAAAGAGTTCTCTCCAAGTCTGATCTGTGGTAGCTGGCTACTTGTTACACCAGGAGACACATTAATTTATGGTTCTGTAAAACAAACAGAGCATTCGCTCCTTTGCACATAACTTTGTTCTGTGCAGTACAAAGGAATGTGGGGAGACCACACTTAAGTTTGGGTTTGTGGGAGTGTTGTGTTAGGGGTTTCTTGGGCGGCTTTTTCTTTTGTTTTTAAGGGGGGGTGGGGGTTGAAGGCTTTTGCCATAAACACACCAACGAAGAAAAACCAGTAGAAATGTTGATTTGGGTAACCAGAATTGACATGAGCATACAAAATACACTGGTTTTGTGTGGTTTTCAAAGTTGTAGCCTAAATACGTCAGAACTGGGCTGATGCCACCTAAAACTATCGTTCTTAGCAAACCAGGAGGGTAAATGGGGCAATAAATCATTGTATATAGGAAAAGGACACACTTGGTTAATTTATTCCTAACATTACTGGAAGACTACAGACTTGAGATCCCAACTGTACAACTGAAATCCCAGACTTGTGTTACAAGAACTAACTGCCCCCTTTTGTGTGAGTGTGGCTAGATGACACGGCTGCTGAAAGCTCCAGCAATTACAGCTTGGCCAGCTTTCAGATGAATAAAATGCCAGTGTGGGAAGGGTGAAATGTTAGTACCAGCTTTGGATTACTGCCATGATATTTTCCACTATGCTGTGAAGACTCCAGCTTCCTAGAGGGAATGCTTTGGCATCTTCTGCCACAATCCTTGAATCAATAAACAGTGACGAGTACATCTGATAATAAAAGTGTAGCCTGAAACTATGCCATTAAGTATTTTAAAACATCTGTACGTGCAAACTTTTTTAAGGGCAGTTTGTCTGTAGTGTAGGATTTGTGAGTTGACATCAGTGTAAGAATCCCTGAGCGGAGATTCTGTAAATGCCATTGGAAGTGGCTCATAAGCTCTTTTATTGCTAATTATATTCTCAGTAGTCCAATCTCTTTGCTTAGTTATATCCTCATTCCTGCTGTTGTTGTCGTTGTAAAATCCCTCCCCTTTGGAAACACAGTTTGTAAAACCTGTTTGGGGGGAGAAAGGTGGGGCTTCTTTAGGCCTTGGCTTCAAATCACGTATGGCTGCTGATCCTGTTATTGCTGAGCAGATGCAGGGTATTTCCAATTTGTTGTAAATCTGTTGGAAACAATAAAAGGGGCTTGGTGCAGCCCTGTAAGAAGGAGGAAAAGGAGAGGGAGATGTTTGTTTCTATGCACTGAGTTACTTACATTGTGCTCCCCAAGGAAATCTGGTGTGTTACAGCCAGGGAGCAATACAGTTTGGTCTCAGCAGTGACAGCAGTAACTGCTAAGGCTGTACATCATCACATTCTTCACATAACTCAAGTCTCCCAAAGAGAATTTTTTCGAGTGGTGGAGATACTGAAGCCTCTGTAGTAATGGATGTGTTAATTAGCCCGGTGAATTTTAAAAATTCCGTGCATTTCTGTTCAGAGAACAAATTGTGCCGACAGGAACTGGGAGGCAACAATGCTTTGGAGCTGTTTTATAAAATGGCAGAGTCAAGGTTTTGTCACTCTCACCCTTTCTGAAAAATCCAGACTGATACAAAAAGCTGCTTTTGCTCTGTTAGCATAATTTCACTGATTTTAATGTATAGGTAATTTAAATTCTATTCATACAGGTAATTTGATCAAAATAAATGGTCTAAACAAGATCTTGCTATATTGATTTAAAAGGTTTCAGTAGTTGATGAACTTTATTAATGACTTAATTCACCTCCTAATGTTAGAACTAATCAGTTTAAATACAGGACCTTGAGAATATAATTAAGTTTTCATAGATCAGGTCATCAAGTAGGATTCATGCAAACATAGAATAGATACCCACGTGGGGGGGGGGCCTTCAAAGTATCTTTATTTGTTACTACATAGCCATGCCAAAATGCTTTAAGTAAATGTTACTGCTCACTAAGATTGTGCCAAGTGGAAACTCTCATGCCAGTTTATTGCTGTTAAACTTTGTGCTTGAGAGGTGGTTGGTATTTTTATCAGTGGGAGGAACAGGAGGAAGCTCTCAAGAAGTACCTGAGCATCACTGGAGAAGTTTGTGTACAGTGGAATCCCAGCCAGGGGCAATTGAAATGAGTCCATGTTTTTGCTATTCCATTTTGTCCCTTTCCCCAATTTTTATCCCATCTGAGGCAATTTAAATAATGCTCAGTGGAAGGCAAAATGATGGTTTTTGGTAGGTCCACTCAAATTACTTACCAGCTGAGTTCAGAACTACTCTGCTGCGAAACTTCTGTTCTAACACGTTTCTAATGGCCTGGTTACTCTCCTGCTCTGCTCTACTCCAGCTGTCTTTGCCCACTCCTTCCTTTCTACCCTGTCTTTCCAAGGATCTGGAGCAAGGGCTGGGCATTCTGGATGGCCAGTGAAGAGAGACTGTTCTTGAAGGCACAAATGGTTCTCATCTCTTGCACCTTGAAAATACTTGCAGGAAGGGATGGTCTCTGCACCCAGATGCTGCAAGGGGTATAGGATCCCAAAGGGGAGGAGATACAGCAAGATCATCACCACTGAAAGTGCATTTTAAGGCAGGAGAAGCAAAGAAGAGTCCACAGATCAGAGTAGTATTGAATGCAAACACTACTGTCTCTTATTATTATCTTGAGTGGAAAGAACTTAAAGTACCTTGTCACTTAAAACAGTGATGTGTGGATGCTCAGAAGCATGAAAGTCTGTTCTGTGGTCAGGGCTGAAAAGATAGTTACAGCTCTGTTCATGTGCTGCTCTGTTCTTCTGCAAGCAGTGAGACAGTTACATGCTGTTCTGTACCAAGAGCACATGGTCACCTCTAGCAGAGCTATGGAATGTGGTTGAAAACCAGCAGCTTTGATAATAACAACAAAAAAAAATGAAATTGTAGAAATAATAATATAAATGGTTCTTCTGGAGAATAAAACCTTAAGTGTGCCAGCATAACCAGTTGAAGACTTTTGCTTCAAAGTGGGACAACTTATGCTGTCGTTTATGTACTTAAAATAGGTCTGGAGGAGACCCCCTAGATCATCACATCCTGCTCATTGCCATCACAGGCACTATACAGTATGTTTATCCAGGCTTGTATTTAGATTCTTTTCCTCCTTTGGTACTGCAAGCCTGTTCCAGGTCCTTGGCCTGCTGATAGCTAGAAATCCAAATAAGAAGCTTTCTCTTAGCTAATTTATACCCACTTGTTTTTGTGCCAGTTCTGCCTGATGGTTAAAATCCAGTAAGCATTCTGCTGTCAGCAGCTCTGCACAGAGAGGCATCTTCGATTAATAGATCTGAGTGCTCCAGGAACCTTTTGTGGTATGCAGGGATGGTAGGAATTGCAGAGCTTCAATACATCTGTAACAGTAATTGGTTTTCAGAGGCAGGTCCTAGAGCTGCACATCCTTTTGCTTGAGGTTCTGTCGATTGTAATGAGGATTCAGCTTACTGATGGTCTGTGATCGCTAGATTTGTTTTTTGTCAATGATTTGGTTGGTAAGGGGGGCAGTTTGCTTTGGTGTGTGTCTGCAAAGAAAAAACAGCTGAGGAAGGAGGAATCGCTAAAGTCTTGTTTTGACTGCCTAATAGAATGATCTTTAATGACATGAGCACTGACATTTGAAAGAAATAAACATTGTATTTTCTTTCCAAATGGCTGCTCTTTATAAAGGTGGCTCACTTGTTAGTTCACTGTCTTAGAAGATGAAAAGGAAATTTTGCTTATCTGTCTGTCTTGATTGATGGGTCAATTGCAAATACTATTTTTGTCCAATTAGAACCAGAGAGGAGAAGGATGGATCATTTTTGTCAAAGGCGCTTCCATTTTTAAAAAGGTGCTCAAGCTTTCCAGTGTAACATAACTTTTTTATTCAGCCAGATATGGAATCGATATCAGCATCCTGGAACTTCATGTTTTATTCCTTGCCTTTATAAATTTCACTTGTTGAGACAACTAGGCAGGCCCTGCTACTAATTAATAAACCACCAGAATGAAACAATGCAGTAGGAAAGTAACGGGAAAGAAAACAAATTGACTGTTCAGTGGATTTGTAAGACTGCAATGTTTTTTATTTTTCTCTAACAGTAGGAAATTGCTACACCCACGAAAGCTCTATAATTTGGTGTGTTCTTCTGTTAGTAACCACATCTTTCCTCATCAAGTGGAATCTAGAAGCCTGTTACTGCAACAAAACTAATGAAAATTGTCATGTCAGAGCGAATCTAATCATTGTTATTACAGTAAAGTTTACATGCACAAGCATCCAGAAAAGTCACATCCCTGGGAACTCGCACCTGGCATGCTAACCCTCTCATGACTGATGATTTTTTGGCAACCTTTGGTAACTTTGGTAACTTCAATGACTACCTAAAACCATGGGGTAAAGCCCATGTAAATTATCCCAAGGTCAAGTGTTATTTATGTAAAGAAATGAAGCACAGTGTGTTCCATGTACTTTAAAAGATAAGGAGGATGATAAGGACTTGACAACGACTTCAGGGTTTATAGTAGAGAAGGAATAACTGTCATCTCTTTATAGTCTTGCTGGAGACAAAAGGAAAAGCTATGTGGATTAATTTGAAGACTTAGTAAGGCAACTATAGAGAGTACACTATTTTATTCCTGAGGTCTGAAGCACCTGAGAGCATTCTGTTGAAGGCAAAAAGGCATCTTCTACCAAGAAAATCTTATGATTCTTCTGGTGATCTTGAAGAGCAACCACATGCACTTGTACTTGAGGTTGCAGTGGTTGTGATCTTTTCACAGAAGATCTAGAGAAGACATTACTGATTTTGTCCTGATGAAAAAAAATTGTTTGTTCAAACAAAATTCTCTAGTGAAGGATGATGGTCTAAAAATGTAATTCCAAGAACTGATGTAGAAAAGCATAAGAAGCCAGAGAAGGATGAGAATTTGGTGGCCAAAGGAAATGCTGCAGTGAGGCTGAGCAGGGTGTGGAGAATCCCTGCCTAAGTTCAGAAAGTGAATCCTTAAACCAAATGGTGGGCACATCTGGTAAAATGAAGCAAACAGGTCCTTTGGGAAAGGCAGTCAACCTCAGGGAAATATTTGGACTGCCCCTTACTAATGCAAACTATTGAATTTACTCAATGAGCATGGTGATGTAGTGATAAAAGATGGGGGTTATTCACATCTGCAGGCAGTGTGGAAGTTAGTCATGCTAAAGCTGCTGAAAAGGAAGTAGTTTCCCATTTACTTATGTGTGAGTTCTATCACTGTTTTTCTATTTGTGCTATTTTTTTTTTCCTTAGTAACCAATCCTGCCCTGTAGAGTCTGAGTGCTTGCCCATTGAGATGTCCTGCTGGAGGATGGGGATCAAGGCAGCCTGGATTACCTGCAGTCAGTTAGCACTAGTGCTGAGTCTCCTGATCACAGTCTGCTCAGAGCATCTCGAGTACTGGATGCTTCACTACTTACTGGACTAGTTGTTTGAATTTTTTAGCAGGAAACCTATTGTTTAATTTGTAGAACTGAGTCTAGAAACTATTTCCTACCCCAAATATTGCACAATTTTTCTATTAAAAGGTTTTTACTAAGAATGAAATTCTGAGATTTGCTTTTTTTTCTTTGAAATTTATTTAAAATTGTTAGCTCTGATTCTCTCATTAAGCATTTTTGGCCAAATAAAAAGTCCTCAAAAGCTCTGGTAGTCATAGCCAAATGGGACTCTGAATTGCATTTCCATCTTACAAAAGACGGCTGGAAAGATAACTGTGTGGGAAGTGATCCGCTGCAGGGAACAGTCATGTCCTGGCAGTGAGGATGGACCAGATGACCTAATTTCTCTTTTCCATTAGAGCTGTCTCTGATTCCCCAACTAGTCATGCAAGCACATGACTGACAAGGATAAAAAAATATGGAAAATATATCTCCCAGTGTAACAAATAAATCCTGTTGTTCTTGATTCCATCACCTTGAATGCAATGATTAATTGAACACCACAGAGTCCCATATCATTATGTTGGCCTTTTAGATGAAACCCTTAAAAATGACTTGCCATCTGCTCTGCCTGGAATTCAGAACTGCTTCCTCAGCTGCATGAGACATCTGTTTGATGCAGCTGATGAGTGAATATAAGTGAGATATGAGAACAGCTCAAAGAAGCAGTTGCAGGGGTAATATACTCCATACCCTGTTTTAATAATAGCCCATACAACTCATCTACGAGATTTTGGAATTGCAGCACTGTGCTCACTACTTCTACATTATCATACCTTGTATACCTGTGACATGGGCTTGCTGTGCCGAGTCACAGCACTGAGGTCTGCAGAGTTGGTTGGATTGGCCTTCAGATGGCTTTTTGCTGCTGTTTGTAAATCAGCCATGACCTGGCTGTCATGATCCAAATGAGACTTTTCTTTTTCTTTTGCAAGTCTTCCCTGACCATTGCCAAATTTTCCTTTCCTATCACTTGGTGCTTCTTGCTGGCTGACTGTTCTCCCTTAGCCAGGTAGCCTGAGGTCTTGCAGTGTCAGATCTTATCTGGAATATGAAGAATGTTGAAATCAGCATTTAGATTATTATCATGGGAAAAGTCTTTGAAATAGATTTTATTAGCATAACCTCATACTGTAGAGTTCGTACATGAAATCTTATTTCCTCTCGGTGCATCCCATCTCTATCATTCTCCATTAATATTACCCACATCATACCTACAAACAAAACCAAAGGCCAAAGAATCCTGACTGTAGCTTTAAGATGATAGTGGATTACAGGAATGCACTTAGGGAATACCTGCAGCTAGGTGAAGAGGTGAGGGTGTACAACATAAAGAATTTTTAAAGCAGAGTATACTGAGCAATAAAACACTGTTGCTTTTTTGATGGGAAGTACACAGAACCACCCTATTGTCTGAAAGTGGGTGTTTACCCTTGAGACTCCTCACAACTGATCTGCAATTACTAGATAGATGCTCATCTAGCCAGTTGGGATCCAAGAGGAGTTTGCCTCTCTGTTCCATTTTGGAAGAACTATTACAAATTTTATTTCCTTCTCTGTAAGAGAAAGTGGAATAGAGTGCTTCTCACTGGAACTTTATGTCATATACTTTCTACTATTGCAGAAGCAAGGGTTTCTGCAATGCCCAGTTCCTCCTGACCTCTTCTTGTGCCTTATTTTTTTAATAGTTGTGGCTTTCAGTCTTTAGGTATTTTGTGTTAGAGGATGTTGAAAGCTGTTTTGTAGCTCAGATTTATTGACTACGCGTTTTGTGGAGCCATCTGAAGTAGATGTCTGCTACAGGCCTACCTGCCTGTACCAGGCTGGACAAGTCCTGTATTTCTTTGGCCCTGGTAATCAGCTCTTTCCTCCTCATGTGGGCCAAAGGAAATACTCTCTCCACCCTGCCACCTGTGGAGCCAGAGACAAGGACAAGATACAGGGATGTCAATTGTTTTCCATGCCCTGCATTCCTCTGCTTAAAGTATTTTCCTGTGCAAGGCTATCCCAGTTTCTAAAACAATGAGAAAAAAATCTTCAAGCTCTTAAGAAATAAAAATAAATACATGTGTATCTCATTGGTTAATAAGAAAAATACTATGAAGAAGACAGTTTAACATTTAGAAATGAGGAATGTCTGGCTACTGAGGGCCCTTTGTGGAAGGAATGACCAAAAATTCAAAATCTTACATTTAACAGCATATGTTCTGTCTGTTCCCACTTGTTTTTTTCCTTGACTTGTGAAGTTTTTCCATGTTTTCCTTTTCCGAATGGAACAGAGAGATTGTTGCTGTTCAGGGAAATTGCTTCAGCAACCTATTTCACTGAGACAAAAGTAACTGATAGATGTAGTTTGATGTATTTTTCTTTGTTTTTCTTCCTTGACACTCAGCTTTCATATTCACTTGCACCCACCCACTCCCAAAACTCTTATTTGCTATTAGGAATTTGTTTACTTGCTTTCTTAATTTGAAGATCTTTGGCTTAAAAACACTACTCATTGCTTCTAAACAATATTGCAGGATGAAGTGTTTTGCTCTGAGCCTTACAAATTACAGCAACCCAAAGTCTATGCTGATTAATACTCACTGCCAGTGGTGTCTGAAGACTCTTTCATTAACTGGGAATTGCTGGGGTACAAATCTCCAGTGGCAGCCTGTCAATCTGGGCTGTGCCCCCCCTACAACCAGTTCCTGCTCTGGATATGTGCTCTGGAGGATCCCACCAAGGTCACAGTTATGAGGTCAGTTTAGTCCAACACAAATCTGTACTGCCTTCGAAACCTTCTGCTGTCTCACCTCTGCTTGTCCCTAGAGCCTCCCTTAGTCTGGCATCAGGCAGCTGGAATGCAAACTCCCATACAAGGATGGACACCTTTCCCGTATCCCTCCCCCAACCCCACGCTGATCCCCACACTGCATGATTCCACAGGAAGAGAAAAGCCTGGGAGGAGAGGCCAGGAGGACTCTCCCTCCCCATGGCAATGCAAATTATGATGGATGAAGTGACTACCTCACAAAAACCCAAGTACAAGGACTTTTTAACATCCCTATTTGTCAGGCTCAGGGCAGGTTTATTTGTCTGGTTTGCTCTGGATTCTGGGTCTGGTCTTACAATGTTTATTGTTGGAAAGTGAGTGATACCAGATTCTCACTCATTAGGGCTGCATGATTAAGTCTCTTTAGGACTAAAACTTTCCAGCAGTGAAAGCTCCCAAGATTCAAAAGTAAATTGCACAAAAAGAAGAGTTATATCTTAAAGACAGAAATTATGAAAGAACCTTGGTATCCTTAGCAGAAGCATCAATCCAAATGACACCTGAACAGAATATGAGGATGGTAACCAAACACATCTTACTACAATTTTCAGGTACTCTGTATGATCCAGTTTCTTTCTACCTTCACAGCTGGGCTTAAGGGTGAAAAAAAATTTAAGCATCAAAAGGCAATCCTTGGATTTGCTTCTCCCATGATTTACGGTGTGGGAGGCTGTTTCTGTAGTGTCCCAGAATGAAATGTCCTGGTACCGATGCCTGTAATCAAGGAAAGAGGAGAATATGGGATTGATGCAAGAAACAAATGATAAGTGTCCATAGAAAATTAGTTCACCAAAGAAGTTTAACTCATTAAAATGAAACAATCAAGACTCCTATTAAGTTCAATTGGGAATTCAAGAGAATTTAGAATCATCTCTTTTACAACTTAAAAATGTGCCACATTCATGAGAAGTAAAAGGTGGGAAAATAGTTTCAGTTGTGCTGGTGTGTGTATATGAAATATATAATTTATTTATAAGCATTATATTGCATATTTTTACATGTATTTGTATATATATTTATGTATTTATTTATGAGATGTTACCATGTCTGCTTGCAGAAGACTGACTCATTTCATGTTGGAAATTAGTTATAATCAGATACTAACAGCTTTTGGTTACTGAGGACCTAGGCTGACCCCATGCCAGTAACTACACATCATTAGCTGTAGGTTTGCAGTCCTCTGAGCCACTCCTGCCTTTGCATAACTCAGATTTCTGGACTCAAACAGAGACAGAAAAATGTTGTTAAATTTTTGCATGAAATACATTGCTTTAATTATGGCATCTTGGGTGAAGACTACTTAGAAACCACATTTGACACAATAATTACTGGTCGTGTTGTCTGGAAAAACAGAAATAAAAGCATAAATCCTTAAAGACAGAGATAAACTATTTTCTGGATGTTCCTGTAGACTTAGATAAGAATAGCCAATTAAATACCTACTCTTTAAGTAAATTTAGCTTTTCAAATAGCTCATTTGAATATGGTTTAAGTTATTATAGGAAATACTAGAGATTTGCACAGTAAAGACAGCAATATAAAAGACTATTAAACTCATAAAATATAAAAAAATGCTCAGGTTTACTTACTACCATATATGCAGTATCTTTGCATTAATAGGAGCAAAACAAGTAATATACATTTAAAGATCTTACAGGAACATCTCCTAATACTTAAATTGTTTTTCTACATTGCATAAATTGCACATGCACATTTAAAAAGTACAGCTGCTGGTTTATGGCTTCATACTTTACTGATTATGATTTTTTATAACTTAACATCACACCTGCATTGCTCTTATCATTAGACAATGTTGTCAGCCAGTAAAAAGGCAAATATTTTCATAAAAGCAGCTTAGTTTCAGTAATTCTTTAGAGTCATCAAATCATTAAGGCTGGAAGGGAGCTAGGGAAATCACCTGGTTCAACTCTCCTCCCAGAGCAGGTCCAACTTCAAAGGTCCAGGTTCCTCAGGGCTGTGTCTTTCAAACACAAATAATGCTAAATTGTCCAATTCTCTACATAGCATTAAAATTTTAATGTAGTCCCTTGTTCTCACTAATCCACTAACAAATATATTAGTGTTATCCTGTGTTAAAAGTCAACCATTATACTTATGTTGTCTTACATAAACAGCAGTGTTGCTGCTTTTTTCTCAACACATTAATTTCTTTTATTTTTATACTGTCTTATTTTTATTTTACACCCCTTACTGCAAAAGACATTAAGTACAAATATGTTTATATGGTCAGTGGTGGTGTTTTTATTCTTGGTGAACTACCATTGGATTCCGAAGGCTTGGTGAATTATGATTTAGACTACTGCTCAGATATTCAGAAAAGCCAATAATTTGAATTCTTAAGGGAAAAAGACTTGGATTTGTATCAGCTGTGGTATATGAGAACACGTCCAACAGCAACACACTAAAATTCAACTGGCTTAATATTGTTCTAATAACTTGAGAGTTATAAAAGGTCCTGAAAACTGATGTTTCCTTTATTCTCAGTATAATTGCATCAAAAATAATAGCAATGCATCCTTGCTTACACTGGCTTCAGCAATGTTTCTATCAAAAGAATGGACTTTTGACCAGAAGGATGGTTTAATTTGCAGGACACAGTCTGCTTGTCTTACTAATTCCTGCTGGGAAATGACTCCTACAGGAAGGCCTCTGTGAATACAGCTGGAAGATGCTGGGTACACCTGATCAGTCTGTACTCCTGCCAAAGGTACCCAAGCAGTGTGACCACTGTGACAAGAGCTCGGAGGTCTCGTGGTGCAGACAATGCTGCCCTGAGATGGACAATGTAAGTGGAGACCCCTGGTATTCCATCACAAGTGTTACCACATCTGTCTGACTTTTCTCAATCACCTCTCGTGGGGGAGACAATCCAGAAATCCAACTACTGTAGACCTTGATTCTGTATAACTATTTACACCTTTCACCCTTTTGGTTACCTGTATTTGTGAACACAAATAAATGAGAAAAAACCCCAACAAATCAGACAACAAAATCACCTATGAGTGTACCTAAGAGTTCAGTGCAATTTAATTACAAATACATACAAGGACAAACCATACTCTCATAATTTAATTAGTCAAACTGGAACAGTTTTTGTGAAGCTCAGAGGGAAAAGGAACGGAGATGAAGATATCAAGCGGACAAGTGCAAGACCAAAAGCTCTGATGTCACCACAGAGTTTGAAGCTTTTTTCTCTGAAACTTTTTCTTGGTCACCTTGTTGACCTCCTCATCTTTCATGGCCCCTTTAATGGCCTGTTTCAGGGTCCTTCTTTGCCCTGAGCCCACAGGGTCAGCTTTTCTCAGCATCTCAGAAAAAGCAAGAATGGTTACCTACTGCTATCTGACAGCAGAGTTAGTTTGATTCAGCTGAATATATATATTATATATATAAATATGCATTATATATATTATATTTATAAAAATATATATATATAATACATTCAGGTATACAAGTAGCATAGATCCGAATCAAGCCTTCTGTATGTGTCTTAGAGATATGAACCGTGTCCTTTGAACCACATTCTTGATGATATTTGTCACACATTTTCTCAGCAACTTCAAAAGAGTCCGAGTCCTTTGATTACAGTGCTGTTTACCTACTATCTTAACTAACAGGCATTTGCTCAGAACAGACATTCTCTTAAAACACTCCCTTTATTATCTTCTCCTTCATGTGCAAAAATAATTTACAAAGAGCCATATTAACATCCCTGGTTAAATATAAAGCAGTACTCTTTTGAGAACAAAAATATTAAAAGAGTCATAACCAAGTATGAGTTTCTGTCCTAGATTTACAGTGCCTGTGCTTTCTGCTTTAGAGACCTTAGAAAATTCCTGCCTACCAGTTCTTCACCAGTAACAGTATGCAGTCACATTAAGAAACATGAGCTCGGTCTCATGTTTCATAAAGAAAATTACCTAAGATCATCACTTAAAAATGGGTCTAGCTCTGTGCTTGTTTTGAGGTTATTTCCCAGTCCTTTCAAATTGGTGCTTTAGGTCAGCAGGTATATAATAACTATGAGTACTTGGCCGTGCATTGTATATTTAATGTATATCAATATCCATGGTCTACCACTGGAAAACTGATTCACACACAGAAAGGTGAAGAGACCTAGAGGTCTCCTCACTTCTGTAGAGGTACCTTGAGTTAGTTACAGCTGAAGAAGTATTTTGGCCAGTGGTTTCCTTACTGTGTCCCATGAGCCAGTGCTGTGGGCTCTGCAGAACCACATGAAAACACATTTTAAAGCAGAATTTTAATAACATGTTACAATAAGTTTTCAGAGTTGACAACACTTCAGGGGTCCAAACTGTTTGGAGACTACAGACCTAGTTTGACATTTGTGACTGCAGAATCACCGAAGCGCTTCCAGGTGCCTTATGATGGCACAGCTGTGTTACCAGGGCTATCTAAGCTACAGCTCCCCAAATAACACAGCTCAGTGCCATACTTGCGGATCCACAGTGCAGGTCTCTCTAGGCTTTTTACTACCACTACACAGAGTATGCTTCCAACCAAACTTCTCCAGCTAGGCCAGGATGAGAGCCTGCACAGGTGTAGAAGGGAACATGCAGCACTGTCCTGCAGCAGAAGTGTCCATTGTGGAAGTGCTCTTGTCTCTGTGTTCCTGCTGTGTGTCCTGGATCAGATCGAGCTGGTGAGCAAATCAAGGGCAGTGTAACTGGGCGGGGCTGGGGAACGGCGACTGTGTGAGTCACTTTTTAAGCACAAGGAACTGAAAGCCCTGCAGTGGAGAGAAATGAGGCACCATGAAAATGAGAGATCAAAGGCATACTAAGACATATAAAAATAAAGGTTTTGAAATCCCAGCTGATGGGCAGGTGACTCTTGAATCACACATAGGTCTTAAGCAGTTCAAAGGCAGCTTCTGCATTAAAGTTCCATTATGAGGATGGCCAGTTTGGGTACCCTGAACCCCAACAGTTGGATGAAATAAGCCAGCTGGTGCTTCTGAGCTGTCTGCAAGTCCAAAACACATGCAGGCCCATTTTGCAGTGGTGAACTGCTGTCCCAGATGCAGGCTATTCACAGAGGTTTCCTTTTCTTTTTGGAAATAAGTGGCATGTGCAGATTCTGGTCACATGAAAATTTTGACACAGTGTTCATAGATCCAAGTCATTTGATGAACTTCTTTTTTTGCAAAGAAATGACTTAAAAATAAATCCTCTTGGTCTCACTCACATACTCAGTGGAACTATTCTGTCTGAGAAAGAACTGTGAGAAGCTGGATCCAGTTTTCTTGCTTAGAGTGTGAAGTACTTGCTAGCCTAGAGCAGTAACGCTTCAGCCTATGTTGCTCAGACACCATTGAGTTGGCAGGGTCAAAAATAAGTCAGGAGAATGAAATCTCTCAACAGGTTGAGAGCTTGTTACACCAAGGGCTGCACCAGCTCAGCAAAAAGCTGCCTGCATTCTGCTAGGTCTGGGCTGAGTTCATTCAGCCAGTGGTGCAGTTTAGGGGTATCTCTGTCCTGTCCTTCTGCTCCAAAGCCACTGGGTCACTACAGGAGATCCTCTTGTCCTTTTCATTCTGTTGAGGCTTTAAGATGGTGCCCAGAGGAACATTAAGACAGACATGCAATTTTACAGAACGAGAATCACTACAACATCCCATCACAGCAGGTCTTTCTCAAGATTCTGCAAGAGGCTCTGAGTGCCTGTTCTCACCATGGAACTCCAAGAAAATGCATGGTCTTACTTGCTTGGCTGAGGCATTTGTCTCTTTTCAAGCAACTCTCAGTGATGCCACATTCCCAAGTGTAGTCTACTACAGCTCTAATTAGGAATAGCAAGCAAAGTCTAATGCTACGTTCCATGTATTCCATGAATTGCTCTCTATTTGAAATCTTGCCAAAAAAACCCCTAGAAGGCATCCATTCCAGCACAGCCTCTTTTCAGCCCACTCTTTTTCAGTTTCTTTGTAATGCAGATGGTACAGCATTCAATACATTAATTTTTCATGGCATGCTTAAGCTTCCACTTACACTTAAATCCCATATTGCACACGTAGCTTGTGAGGGGGAAAAAATCCTGGGAGTTCTACCTTGCAACTCTAACACATGAGAATAAACCTCATCTGTGAAGTCAATGAATACTGATTTCAGATTTTGCCCAAAAGAGTTTCATTTGTCTCTTATAAAGCTTCCTGTATAGTTCTACACCTAAGCAGGGACTGTTCATATGTGTATACAGGCACAGACACATATACATACACACAAATATAGGACTAAAGAAGTCAGCACAAGGTAGATTGCCAGCAGAACTTTCCAAATCCAAATGTGTGCAGATTTAATCAGTTAAAATTCCTACTAAGTCTTTTTTTTTTTTTTTTCTTTTTTTTTTAGTACAGGAGATATCCATTTGTCCAGCTGCCAGGTTTTGCTTGGGCTGCTGGAGTATGTTGGCAATCTGTGTCATACACCAAAATAGTACAGCTGGAGACTGTCCCACATTTCATTACTTTCCCCAAGCTCCACATTAACTGCCTTTACATTAACAATACTCCTAGAGTAATACTTAGCCCTAATGTCTGACTAAAACTATTGCCTAGATGAAGCATATTTTTATCTTATTGAATACTTATATTCTCTTTTACGCTATTACAGTTTACATCAGAGAAGCTTTTGCTCAGGATAGAAAAGAGAATGAATAAAAATATCTGATGTCCTCTGGAAAGCAGGAATTGGTACCAAAGATGTTAAGTTTCAGCAGTGTCTGTGACACAAGTGTCTGTGTGGGTAAGAGAAATCACCAGGACATAAACTGAATCAGTGGAATCAGGAGCCATGGGACCTGTTAACCTTTTACGCTAACAGAACACTCAATTACCAAAAGTGATTTAGGATGAGATTTAAAACTGCATCTTGCTTCCATTTAAAGCAGTGTCAAAGCTCTTGTTGTCTGAACAGGGCTGGGATGCCTGTGAGAGTATGAATCCCCTTGCCAGAATGCGTCCAGAGATGTCTGTAAAGGTGAGAAAGGCATGTGTGAAACTACCCAGTCGTAAAGACTAGGAGTTTGTATTCATCATCCTGTCATGGAGCACTGGAAAACTCTGGAAAGTTCCTGAATGGTTTTTCCATTGATATCTGGTGAATCTTAAATATGTATGTCCAGTTCTAAGATAGTAGTAAGCTTTAAATATGGAGAGGTTTTTCTGTTTCCCTGTTAGGACAAAAGTGCACCAGTCAGAAGGCAGAAGTATCATCATTATTTATACATGAACATGTGCCACCTTTCCTAAGAACTGGAAAGGGAGAGATGGAAGACTGGCAGCACCATCTCCTGGCAGATATAAGGAACAGGGACCACTTCGTGTCAGAAAGTAGGGCCAAGTAATTTCTTTGTGGATTTTAAAAAGACTGTGGCAGGAAGTAACTTCACAAGAGTATATTCCCTCCCTAGGAAGATTAACTTTGTTATGTTTCAGGGAATAAAAGCATAATGTGTTATTATAATTATGGAGAACACATGCTCACAATTATGAAGAACAAATTCAGGTTGCTTCTGCCTTTAAAAAGCTCGCTCTTGTTGATCTCTCTGCTTTCCTTTATGTTGCAGTAATAGCAGATTTCAAAACTGGCACAGCAGGTAAGTCAGTCAGAAGACCACAAGAGACCAGAGAAGTTCCTTGCAATCAGAAAATGTTGAAATATGTAGATTTCAATAGTTGTAGCCAAATTTCTCTCTTGCTGAGTAGGTAGGGGAAATGTTGGGAAAAGACTATTAACACTGTGAACTGCTGGATCACAAATGTGGAATGCTATTATACATATTCAGAAAGTGACAATAGGGCAAACAATGCTAAGTAAGGGTGAGGCCTTCGGAGTAATGAAATGCTGTATGGGAAAAAATATTATCTATGGAGATAAAAGAGACGAGACTAAGTCAGATGACTCGGTGAAAGACAGCCATGGAAGAGAACAGAGGAGAAAAAAGAGGTGAGGAAGAGAGGAATTAGCAGGCACTTCAGAACTGGTATGCCACAGGAGTCCAGATCTCATTTATCAGAACGGTCTCAACCAGCAAGAGGGAGAAGACTTAACCTCAGTGATCAGACTGATCGGTCTTCTGCCTTGTGACTCCTGCAGACCTGTCTTGCTGTAAGGCCCGCGATCCATGGCATGAAACAAACACGAAGCCCTCCTTGTGTTACACAAGCAGAGATAATGTTTTGCTTTTGGGGTTTTTTTTTTCTGTGTTTTGGAGGTTATTTTATTTTGAGAAACTTCCAAGTGCTTTTAAGGGTTTTTTTTGGTTTTTGGTTGGTTGGTTGGTTGGTTGGTTGGTTTGGTTTTTTTTTTGCAGATGATCATGAGAGCTGAAGAGACTTATGAACCCATTCATTCCATCCTCCTCCCAAAGGAAGAACAATTCTTATGTCACCACACTTCCCAGGGCTTCTCCCAACATAGATTCAAAAGCCACATGTAATAGGGGTTTCAATAATTCCCATGGGAAAATATGCAGCTTTATGCAGCCTACCTCTCCCACATGGGTGGGGAGGGGCTCTGCTTATCTCTTTAGCTCAGAACAAAGATCAGGACTTTCTCCTCAGGGCATCATTTACTATTCAAACATTCACAAAACAAAGGTAATCCTCCATCTTCCTCCAGGGCCTGCCACAGAATCCACAGTCTTATCCAAGCGAACTATTAAACCCTATATTTGAGGAATCTGTCTAGTTGGTGGATTAACCTCTTTTATCAAACACTTGCATATAAACCCCTCTTCTGAACACAGTTAGCTGCCCAGTTAGCTGTCACTACACATCTCTAGCTTTTGTTACAGCATTTTACTGGCTATGTATATTATATTGTTTTTTTTTTTGGGGGGGGGGGGTTATTCAATGTGCTGTAGTTGTGCTATTCTTCACCAAAACACACTAGATGCTACTTCCCATTTATTTCTAATTATATCCCATGCTTGTTTAGTCCCTAATTACCTTAATAAAATGGCTCAAATTCCTCTCTGAGGGTAGGAAAGAGTGCATTTCTATCAATACTGAAATATCAACACACTCTAAAAGTGCTCTTGTACTGGACACAAGATGATATATATGAATAAATAAATTAAAATAAAATTAAAAAATAAATCACACCCAGAAATGCAATCAAACTAACATGCCAATACAAAATAAGCTATTGTTATTAATGTGGAATAAACAATATTGCCAAATCAATTACACTTCTTATAATTACTATATACTGTTATTATTAAATAGCAACAGTCTAAACACTTTATCTCACAACTCCATTGTGATGGGCTCTGTCAAATCACAAATCACAGTCTATAACCCTAAAAATATTTAGAGGCAATCAAGTGAGAAAAGAAGTAAATGGAAGAAACAAACCTAGTCAGTGAGAAAATTCAAGTGATAACAGAAAAATAAACCTTCTACCTGGCTTTCTGTTTCTTGCTTCACAAATTACAAAATAGTGAGAGAGAGGAAAGTCCACCCATCAACAAAAAAATGGATCTGTACTGAGACCTCTGCAGTCCAATATATGACCTGAAAATAGGGATAAATAGTTCTCAGATAAAACAAACCTATTCCAAAAAGTTCCACCTAAAGTTGATTCTAAGACTTGCAGAAAGATCCTGCAGTATTAAATCACTTCTGATAAAATGGCAAGTGAAAACTGATGTTTATAAATGCCAAGTATAACCTTCGCCACATGCAATGATGAGCACTTTTTAAGCTGTTACTAATTTGGAAAGATGTTTTGGAAAGGTGGTGGAGCATCACTTACCTGAAACCTCAGCTCTGTACTCAGCAGAGGTCAAAAGATAGGAAAGTCACTAGAATCAAGAAATGGGTAGGGAAAAATTATATATTATATACTTCAGAATGGGTATACTATATCTAAAAAAAAACCCAACCAAGACCAGAAAGAGGTAACCGGATTAAGCATAAACATGGAGTAATCCCACACAAAGGAATAAGACACAAAAAGCCCCGAATTCAGAGGGTTACAATAGATGTCTTGAACTACATCAAAGTCATACAATGCATAAAACTCAATAATAAATAATTTTCAAAGAGGATCTGATATTATTTCAATATTCTTAGTGGACCAGGTGCCAGAAGCTGAAACCCATCAACTGAACTGGCTACAGAAGTGGTACTGGGAGATGTTAAGGCCATGGTGGAAAACCAAAGAGAACTTCCTGAGTCTGTGTTCTGCTGCTGAAGCACCATCACTGGCCTTCTCCTTGATCTGTTTCAAAATGAGGTGATGACTTACAGAGAGGTTCATGAATTAAGAATACACAAAATGAACAGTGACAGATTCTCAGCAGATTCTGTTCATCCAGGAAACTCAAGGATGCAGTAACTGAAATCCTAATTGTGGTATAAATTCTGCCTTAAAACTTTCCTGGCATCTAAGAAGTGGATTGTATAAAATATTACATTATTTTTTAAAAATTGTTTCTAGGGGAAAGATGTGAACTACAGACCATTAAAACTAGACCTGAGAGCACCTGGGTCCTGCCTGGGGGGTCCACACCCCCTGCTCTCCCTAGGGACAGGCTGCAGAACCCAGAGCCCCTCCCTTTTTGTGGAGGTCTGTTCCCACTCTGGGAGGCCAGTGAGGGGGCTGCAGTGAGGATGTCCCAAGAAAGTGAGTGCCCTTGGTGGGAAGAGCATTGGTGGCAAGTCGAGGGAAGTGATCCTTCCCCTTCCACCCAACCTAAAGAGGCCACATCCGGAATGATGTGTCCAGTTCTGGCCTCCTCAGGACAAGAGAGACATGGAGCTCCTGGAGCAGGTCCAGCAGGGGATAGTGAGGATGATTCGGGGACTGGAGCATCTCTGAGGAAAAGCTGAGGGAGTTGGGCCTGTTCAGCCTCGAGAAGACACAACTAAGAGGGAACCCCATCGATGTCTTTAAGTATCTGAATGGAGCCAGGCTGTTCTCAGTGGTGCCTAGCAATAGAACAAGAGGCAAAGGGCAGACACTGATGCACAGAAGTTCCACCTGAACATGAGGAAGAACTTTAGTGTGTGAGTGACCCCACAATGGAACAGATTGACCAGAGAGGTTCTGGAGTATCCCTCGCTGGAGATATTCCAAGAATCATCTGGACGCAATCCTGTGCCATGTGCTCTAAGATGACCCTGCTGGAGCAGAGAGGTTGGACCAGAGGACCCACTGCGGCCCCTTCCACCCTGACCCATTCTGTGATTCTGTGAAAGCCCTCACGGGCTGTCCGGGGCATCCAACCCCGCCCGGAACTGCCTCTCCGGCTCCGTCTCCGTCTCCTGCCGCTCCCGCCCGGGCCGCGCCTCCCTCCCCTCAGCACCGCCCCCGCCGCCCAAGATGGCGGCCCCGCCCGCCCCCACAATGCCCCGCGCGCAGCCGCCGCGCTTCCGGGTGCGGGCCCAGGAGGGCGGCGGGCCCGGCGGGCGGGCGGAGGGCGAGGCTGCCCCGGGCGGATGCGAACGGGCGGGCGGCCGGTGCCGGAGGGAGCCGCGCCCGGACCATGAGGCTCCGACTGTGGCTGGTGCCGGCCCTGGTGCTGCTGTGGGGACTGAGCGGGCTGGAGGCGCTGGGGCGCCCGCCGCGCTCGCAGCGCTACGGTGAGGGCAGGGCGCGACCACGGCAACCGCGGGGGAGGGAGGGAGGGAGAGAGGGAGAGACCACTGCGGTGGGGCGGGAGATGGGGGACATCCCCGCCTCTGAGAGGGGTCAGTGATGGGGTAACGGGTGCGGTGGTGAGAGGGGAACCCCCGGCTCTTACAGGGGTCATGGTGATGGGTAATGCGAGGGGCGGGGGCGGAGGGCACACCCACCCCTGCCAGGGCTCAGTGGTGGGCAGCGTATGGGATGAGGACAGACCACTTACTTTAGCTGGAGGCATCGCTGATGGGCAGCGTTTGGGGGCCGCCGCTCTCTGCAGAGGGGCAGTGAGACCCCATTATCTTGACACTCGAGTTCTGCTGTAGAGTTTTCCTCACAGGAGTTTGCGTTCTGTTATGGCAGGATATCCACAGAACGGGTCAGGTTGGAAGGGACCACAGTGGGTCATCTGGTCCAACCTCCCTGCTCCAGCGGGGTCATCCTGGAGCACATGGCACAGGGTTGCGTCCAGATGGTTCTTGGAATATCTCCAGCGAGGGATACTCCACAACCTCTCTGGGCAAAATCATATAAATGGCTTCCCTTCATAGCTCTGTTTGGAGAGTCGCTGCCAGAGCCTGAAGCCATTGGAGCTGAGTGTGACCTCTGGAAAAGCTTGAGATGTGGGAGAAGCCGCTACCTTATTTAACTTCCGCAAACAGTTTTGCGTCTAAGCTTATCCTTTGCAGTGAAGAAGTTGCAAACTTTTGTTCAGTAAACAAAAGCTTCTCACTGAAATGGAAGATGAGCTCTTGTGAGAGGCAGTGGCCATGTCTGACCCAGCCTGTGGTGACTGCTCCAAGTCTCCTTTCTTGGCTTAGATCTCTCAGCAGATTTTCCTACAGGCATCCAGGCTGCACCTCTCTCCTCCTCTCTTACACCTGAGCTGGACTTGTGGTTCTGGGCAGACCTCAGCAGTTGCTGACTGCAGGAACCTGGGGAGGATGGGGTTCAGTGGTGGATGCTCCAGGAAGTGTAACAGAAACAAAACAAACACAGCGTGTCCTTTCAGCATCAGGCAGCTCAGGGAGGCCCTGGAACAGAGGTTGTGTCTTGGGCTGTCAGATCTTTATGCCTTCTAAAGGACCTGTCTGTTATGAATTTGTGTAACCTTTATCTGACAGCTTTTGTATTCTTGGCCTATGTACCACCATACCTGCACTATTCAGTTTTATGGAATACTGCGTAGAGGAAGAACTCTTTTCTTCTGTTTCTAGGTTTTAACTATTTCTTCTGTCATAAATGGTCAGTATGGAAGAATTATTCATTTTCTTCACACCGTCAGTTACTTACAGACCTATGTAATTTGTCTCTTTTGTACTTTTTTTTTTAAATCAGAAAATATTAGTCTATATAATAATTCTTTTTATGGGGAAAAATAATTACTTTATTTCTTACCTTTGTCTATATACTTCATATCACATGAAGTATATATTTGAGATGGATGACTAGGGCTGCAAGGAAGTATTTGTGATTCAAAGGTAGCATGGATTTACAGCGATGAATGCTTTTGATTTTGTTTTCTTTCTGATGTTTAATCGTCACTCTAAGCTCCCTTTTCATTTTAGTTTTTTTTGGAGCAAATTTCATCAAATGCTTTGTTCTGTTGTTCAGTAAACTAAATATGCAAAAGAGTTTTGTTAGGGATCTTGAAAAGTCCTGGTGTGCTACTTTAACTGTTAGATTTATCCACACACTCCTGTTCTCTCAGAATGCCAATATGTATGAGGCTCTACTTGCCTAGTAGCTTCTTTAGCCACAAGTCTAGTAACTCACACTTTGTTGTTATTATTAGCTGTTTTTCAGGTAAGGACATTGATCATATTTGTTGATTAGGCCCCTGCATGGTACCTGGAGTGGAAATTGGTCCTTTCAGGCCACCTGAAGCAACACCAGTAGCACTGTACTTGCACACCACAGTTAGTAGTTGACCAGTTATACTTTTGCAGTGCTTTATAACTCTTGGGTTAATACATTCATATCCTGTTGATTTAAAGGTAATTTTCTTGCCTTGTTTTAAATTAGCCTTTTATCTTGAGTCTCAGAAGCAGGTCTTTAAATATATCCTGTCAAGACAAGCTTTCAGAGGGCTTTTCAGTCTCCTCTGCAGTAAATGCTAAGGTCAGTTACTGCCTTACTTTTTGGTGCTGGCCTTTAGCATCCATTCTTGGGGTTATATTTGCAGCTTACTTGTTTTACAAGCCCCTTTGGTTATTTAGCTGTGTGGGTTTCATAAAATAAAAGATATTTCAAGTATTAGCTTTATGCCTTTTTATGCCTTTTACAAGGTGCTTTTCAAAATATCTTGGCCTACTTTATTGTGGTTTTATGTCTGTCTTTTGCTGGAGTTCTGTTGTCATCTTACACACAGCTTGGTTTTATGAAATACCATCTTTTCCTTCTAATAATTTCATTGTTATTATTTTGAAAGCTCTGTTTAACCACAGCTTGAGTTTTAGGAACTGAAATCAGATTTCTGGTGAGCAGTATCCTTAAGGAAGTTTCAGGAACTAACATTTTGTGATTTCTATTAAAAACTTTCTTGCTTATTTCTCTGAGTTCAGTTTTTCAAGAAGGAAGAAAAATATACAGTGAAAAAAAGAATTTGACAAAGAATAGAATATGTAGATAAAAAGATGTGGGTCATTTTCCATCTTTTTCAGCTGAAGTAATCTTAGGGTGTGGTGCTCCAACAGTCTAAACTGATCTAAAATGGGACTGCCAGAATCCTGGCCTCAGCTTCCTGATACCTTCCCCATTCCTGTGAGCACATTCGTGGACCTGAGCTGTCTGGAAGCTAATTTTTTTTTTTTTTTTTTTTTTGCTTGTGGGAATTTTTTGGGGTTTTGTTTGGGTTGTTTTGTTTTGTTTTGGTAAGTGTCTGCATTCTGGTATTTTCTCTCTGTGGGGTCCCTGCCCTGGAACAGCTCACGGTGTGACTGACCAAGCACCTGCGCCATGCTTTGGGTAGTGGTTGTGGTCCAGGTGAGGGATGAAGGCAGGATGGTGTCTACCTCAGTTTGCCTTTAGGCAGACTCTTTTTAATAACATTGCCAGCAGGTATTCATTTCTGGGAGAAGTGGGACTCTACTTGTCAATACAATGACTGATATTATAGTTTTGTTCCTGAAAAAATAACATCAACTCTTTAAAAATTTTTCTCTTTGTTGTCGTTTATCTCTGAAGATAACCTTTTATGGCTGTGAAATATTCCTGCTGTTTGTCTTTGAACTCAGACGTATCTTAATGATAACAGAGCTTAACGAATTTGAAAAGAGTAACAGTGCAAAGACCCAACTTGGGTGCTGTTCAGTAGGTCACTGAACATATCTAAAGAGCTGCTTGAGTGTGTTTCACAACACAGTGGAACTAGCTGTGTGCTGCCACTAAGCAGTGGTCTGCATGTAAAATGGGTCTTACTCTGCTGTTACCTCTTTTGAATGAGGACTTTTCATCACAAGCGCGGTAGGGAACTAAAACAAGAGAGTTGTTCCTGTCCTGGGCAGATGACATTCTTTGAATCACCCACTGACAATGTTTTTCTACACGTCAAATTGCGCTAATCGAATCTGAGACAGGTAACCTGAGCTTCGCTATTTTTTTTTCTCCACACTGCTGAAATACCTCACAGAAGTCAAAACAAACTGCATCAGCTGAAGAAATGGCCCATTGTAAAAGGATGGGTACAAACCTTAGTAATGCGCATCAGAAGACTAGAATTTACAGGTTGTTGAGTGAAAAAAAAAACAAATGGTGGTGGTGTTGATGAGTAAACTGGAGGAGCTGAGTGACACAGAGGGCAGCGTGAATTGATTTGCAGTCAGTTTAAATTCTCCTTCACACTTGGTGTGACAAAAATGCAGGAGGTCCGTAAGACCAGGAACGCAAGGGACTGCTGAAGTGTCGAAGGAGTGGAAGTTCAGCTCAGTGTCGAGAATGTGCAGTGTGATAGTAACTGACAGAATCTTTATACAAGATTAAATTTCATCCTGCTGGATTTCTGTTGGAAATTAAGGAATAACCTAGATGAGGGTCAAGTGATTCATTTTCCCAGCATAGTTTGCCTTTTTTGTTACTATTTCTTATCTCATTTTGATATCCTTTGAAGTGCAATGACTGTTTTAGATGGAGCTAGTTTTGAAGTTTGAGCCCAAAAGCTGAAGGTTCAGAGTGTCTCACCATGTACCACATGGTGAGAACACACAATCCCGCAGCATGTGATACCTGCCTGGGATGCTGCGGATTATTTCAAAATCATTGCAGGACTTTGTTGATGCAGCGTCTTTGTCTCCACATAAACAGCAAGTGCTTGGTGTAGACGTGGCCTTATTGAACTCAAGTTATCAATGCATTTTTTGTGTTGTGGTAGCAGTCTTTCCAGTGGAAATACTTAATATCAAGGTTTTCAAGCACTTCTCTGAGGTTTGTTTTCTTTTGTTCATGTGAATCAGTCAGTGTTTCCATTTCCAACTGAAAAAAAAAGTGATTGAAGTGTAATTTTTGAGAGAAGTACTCAAAGTCAACAAAAAGAAGAATGTCAACACTAGATTAAATTCTACTTAGTAAGAATTACCTTTAACTATTGCAAGATTTTTGTAATGGGAACATAATCCAGTGCTCAGCATGAGTTTGGTTTTCAGTATTGCCAATTTGTTCTGACCTTTAAGCAGACAAAAACTAAAATTTCTGTTTGCACTTAAGGTTTGGGGTGGTATAATTTTCCTTTCCCTCCCACTGTAGAACCTGACAACTTTGCTACTGTTGTATGTTGCTGATAGCAGCAGTGACTCATCTCAGCTTCACGCTTTTGCCACTCTGGAATTTCTGTGTGCATGTGCAGAAGCCCTGGTGTGGCTGGAAGGGCCAGGCGAGGAAGTGTGGCCAGGCAGCTCCTCAGCCCAGAGTTCTCCTGGTTGCATTCAAACATTGCATTAGGATTTAANAGGTTTGGGGTGGTATAATTTTCCTTTCCCTCCCACTGTAGAACCTGACAACTTTGCTACTGTTGTATGTTGCTGATAGCAGCAGTGACTCATCTCAGCTTCACGCTTTTGCCACTCTGGAATTTCTGTGTGCATGTGCAGAAGCCCTGGTGTGGCTGGAAGGGCCAGGCGAGGAAGTGTGGCCAGGCATCTCCTCAGCCCAGAGTTTTCCTGGTTGCATTCAAACATTGCATTAGGATTTAATTGTGCCTTTAGTAGTCAGTAAGAGATTTATCTTTGAGGCAGACATTTATATTTAGCTTCGATTATAAACAGGTTGAATCCCCCTCCCCCCCCAGCTTTTTTATAAACTGTAGGAGTCTGCCTAATTTCCCAGACTGATCATGGGTAGTGCTTTGCTGTGAAACCAAGAACCAGGTTTCTTTAACAAAGAGCAGTTTATCCTGCTGTCCTGATCTGCAAATTTTATGCGCAACATACAAACTTACTTGTTTTGAGGATATCCTGTACCCTCTTAATAGTTCTAATGGTCTTCTTGATGTCTTTTATTCTTGCAGGTTCATGTGACAGTACTGCTCATCTTTGTGTCACTTTTGCCCTCTATGTCACGATCTCCATCCCTGTCTTCCTGTGCTGCCCTTAATATGCATTATTTGTACCTTTTTCCCTCCTCTCACGTTTTTAACCTGTGTGTGTGCATGGACTGGGAGTGGGAAGGGGAAGGGAAGGGGGCTCTGTTATGCAGAGAGGCACCTACTGCTACCACCCACTTGATGCTGATCCATAATTACTGAGGTGATGAATAAGAATGTGATATCTCTTGGTTTCCTTTCTCACCTACTGAAATTGTAAAGTTCTGCCCCTCAGTACCTGTACCTTGAATTCTGGAGGGTCATGTTTGAGTCCAAAGTCACATCCACAAAGAGAAGAAATGGAGTCAGAAGTGGAGAAGGGGTTGGTCTCACAAGTGTAGTTTAGACAGTATTTAGTCTTTACCTAAAGTCAGCTCCACTCAAACCTATTTTGTGACACAGTAGGATTTTGTGATGTGGTATCTAAGCTCAGTGAGGCTTGCAGTTCTTTTGAGAGCCAGACAAATTATCTGTTTCCAGAGAACACTGCATCGTGTGACTTTCTGCAGGATATATGAAGCATGTGATTTGGGGGTGTGTTGAGTTGGGTTCTACTCAGCATCAAGTCATATGATGGTATTCTGGTGTAAGATGGAATGGCCTTACTGCCCTTGTTTCACTTTGACCATGAGGATGTTAATTCAGTGAGCTTCCTTATTTTTAATAATGTCAATATTTGAGCAGGTTATTGCATTCTCTTTTTTTTTTTTT
>NW_020955390.1:179829-241564 GCF_003031625.1 Empidonax traillii | reverse complement strand
TTTTTTCTGAGAAGTGATCTGCTGTCCTTAGTAGGACAGACTGAGTTTTTAAATCAAGTAGATCTGATAGTATAAGTTTTGTTCTTCACTGGTCCCTTCGTAAGATGTGTTCAGGGAAGGAGATAATTGGCAAGGTTGGAAGTGTGTGAGGTAATGTGTAGGAGCCATTGTGGGTATTCAGCTGTTTTCATAACCACCAGAAATAGCAGTTTAATTATCTGTACAGCTTCTGCTAAACAGAATTTGCACCCTTAAGGCAATACTCCCACTGCCCAGAAACAGATGTCTGCTTTACTGTAGGGAAAAAACTTTGGCGTAGTATAAAGGTGCAGCTACATGAACAAGTTTTTCCTGAGATGAGCTAAAGGGTGTTTAGAAGCTGTTAGCTTTTCCATGATATCCATCACTGGGCATGTCTGAATGTGTGATAAGCAGAGCGTGGTTTGCCCTGTGTGACTGCAGGAGTGCACTGTGGAGGAGCTGGTGGACAGAGCTCAGCAGTGCAAGGGCTGGGTAACCGTACCCCGAGGCCTCGTCTGTGCTGCTGACTAAATGCATCTGGGCACTGTGTTTTCTCACATGCACTGTGTTTTCTCACATGGTTTAGCAAGTCTGGTGTAGGTGGGATTGAGTCAAAAACATGCCTTCTAAAACATTCGGCAGTGCAGACGTGGCTGGCCATTCTTACTAACAGGTTTGTCTAGAAATGTGCTTAAACAGAGTGTAAAGCTTAATCTTGTTAAGGTCTATAAGAATGCTGATGTGTTTGGTTCTTACTTTGAACCTGTTTCTCACGCAGGTTCTTCTGTTTACTTGATGAGCAAAACAGCAGCCACTCTTTGGTGGAAACAAGTAAACATGATTTATCTAAACTGTTAAAAGCATGAGCTGTTTTGTGTGGGATAAGTGTTTCAATTAACTTTATTTTCTGTCTTTGGCAATGGCTCTGTACCAGATGTACTGGATAAAGATGTAACAGCACATGCAATGAGTGTTATGGAACAGCTTTCCCACAGATGGACCTTCTCAAAGCTTCCTTTTCATCAACAGTCTCCTAAAAGCAGTGTAAACTGTTCAAGAGAAGATATCCACAAAAATTTAGGCATGACTGCATCACCTCCTGCCTCATGAAGATGGTTTGTGTGCCCAGTTGAAATAGGAATGTATTTGCCCTCTCCCTTAGCAGTCCCTGGAATGGTGCTGCAGTCAAACCATCCCACTGTATGAAGCCAGTGAGCAGCTGTTACCACAAACTCAAGGGCAGCTGTTTTATGGGGTGATGGAGACCTGCTTTAGCTCATGTGGTTCAGGTTGGAAAGACTCCAGTCCGTGTTTCCTGGTCTAAATTCTGACTGATGCTCTGAATTATGTTTCAAGTGACTATATTTGGTTACTTTAATTAAAGTATTTTAATGTACTAAGAAGAGCCTATAAAAATAAACAGTAACAATAAGGAATATGGAGCCCTTAAACTATTCAGTCACTCCCCAGCTGAATCAGAAAAATTGTTATTGCTCATAAGCTTTTGATAAGTGTTTGATACCCACTGGAAATCAGCTTGAGATCAGTACCCAGGTTGTAGTAGATGAGTGCCACATGACATACAGGCTGGAGCCCTTCTGAGGGCATATGACAATAATTTCACACTGCAAAATCCTCCCGAGTGTGTTTGTTCTAGGACTGCTCTCTGTAGGCTTGTCATCCCATTCCAACACTTTTGATAGAAGATTTATTTCTGCTTAGATTCTGTTTGGGATGGTTGGAGAAATAACTGCAATCATTCCTGCAAACCCCTCTGATTATGTCGTGGTCATTTTTAAATCCTGAAAGTATTATTTTTTTTTTAATATTGTTTGATCTTTTGGTTTAGGTAGAGACATTTTCTGTCATGAGATAATTGTGAAGAGAGTTTTTAAAAATATTAATTATATCTTCTGGGTTAAAACTTCATGTTTCTAGATAAGTTTAACCTTTCTATAAATAATGCAGTGCAAAAGAATTCTTACGAAATGGCTGACTTGCCACATTTACTTGTTGACTTCCGGGCAATAGATGGGGCATGAGATCATGGGAATTTACTGTTGTGCTTGTGAAAGCTGAGCTGGTTGGAGAAGGGTGACATTGGTATTTGAATTGGTAGCTGAACACTGGAAGAGAAACCTCTTATTTTGAAATACATGCAGTGACCTTGAACTCCCTGATCTCAGCTCTTGCCCAGCACATTCTTGAGCTCTTTGCTGCTGGATAGCCTGCTACAATGCCCAGAGTTTATTTAAATGATACTTGTCTGTATTAAGTCTGAAAGTCTAGTGCCAGGGGGCTTTTAGCCCTGAAACAAGGTGGAAAAAAAAAAGAGGGAATGTTGGGTGAGTTCAAAGTTGGGGGCAGAGGAAGAGTCACTGCTGTGGATTTCTTCTCAAGAGCTTTGGCATATCATCTTTGTCACTGATGTTCCTTCCCTGTCTCTCTTGCAAACCTGAAATGTGTATGTTCTTGGGAGGTTCCCATGCAGGAAAGAAGGTGCAATGAGGTGAAGGCTGGTGACAATAACTAATTGGGGTATCAGGATGGAATTAAGATTCTCCAAAAAGACAGGAATGCAGAAATCTAGGAGGGACTGGAAGGGAAGGAACCACAAGAAAGTGGTTTGGGAAAATCTGAGTCAGCTCAGTGTTGTTGAAGCCCATGGAAAATGGCTCTTGGACCGTAGTGAAGATTATGAGGAGGGAATGCCAAAAAGATTTTCAGACTTCAGTAAAAAGTAGTCAAGTATATGCTTGTTGTGGCTCCTCTCCACAGATTGCTGTACAATTGGACTCTGCATAGTTCTGTGTTTTGTTTAAAATAATGACACTTCATCTTTTATTTTCAATAAACCGTGACCATGAATTAATTTTTCACAATATGAACATGATACAGAAAAATCTTGGTTTGAATGTGTTACCAATATATGTTTTCCATGTCTGTCTAGTACCATAATTAGTTAACAGATTTATGTCTATGAGCAGCATGTCTTAAGCCTCTACTTGTGTCACAAGTAAAATTAAAAGCAAACAAATTTAGGAAGGGTAAGAGGAAATATGAACAAGTGCATTCTTGTTTCAGGGTTACAGGAACTAGGAGTGTCCTGTGTTTCATTTGTTACTTCAACAGAATCATCTTACTCATCTTCATGAACTTTTTAGGTCTTGTTCTTACTACCCTTCCCGTGTCTCTGTGAGGCATTTCCAGAAGAGTGTTTGTGTATATTGAGGTGGAGCAGGATTTCTGGAGTTCTTGCCTACCAAATAAAAAAACCTTAATTTTTTTAGCAGACTTTTCAGTTCTCTTGCTGTGAAAGGGAGACATTTTGTCTGGCCATAGTGGCATCTGCATCTTGCATCTTGCCCTTTGGCATGAACTTTCAGGGGTCTGCTTTAGCTGTGGTGAAAGAATCTCGAGTTTAATTAAAATAATTTAGAACTAGGCAATTTAATTACGTTTTAGGTTTTTTTCAGAGTTGATTTCCCTGGCTGTCCCTACCCTCCTCCTAGGTGGTTCTGGATGAGGGCAGGTGCCAGACCATAAGCAATGAATTATAATGGTCAGAAAGGAGTACTTTGGGGGGTTTTAGATATTTGCTCACTGTGTGGCTCTAGTGAACCAGCTCTGCAGCACTGAGGATGGAGGCACTGCCCAGCGTGCAGCAGTTGGGCACATAAGGGGAAAAACCCCACAACAGAAAGGAAGGTGAGGGAAACTTGCCTTTTTGTATCACCCGAAACGCACGGTAATCGATTGCAGGTGCTCCTGACCTGTGGGTGGTGAACAGAAATCAGGAAATCACAACTGCACTGCCCTTCCTGCATTGCTCAACGGCCGGGGAGGAGCGGCTGAGTAGGGAGAAGCCTGGGAACCGCTGCTTGGTGGCTTCTGCCTCCCAAGAAGGCAGCCGTGTCGCCCACCCGGCGCTCTGCTAGTGGGTCTGGTACAGGGCCAGCAGGACTGTGAGGGTCTTCTTTGCTTCTGTGGCTCCCTCACTTCAGTGTACATAAGCACATGTGTGCATGTACACTGGTGGTTAATTTTCCTCACCCACCCCCTCTCAAAAGAGAATTGCCTTGCCCCGATCAGTGCATCCATTCTTAACGCTTTCTTGCGCTTTAGAGGCATGGATTTGGGGATAAATTATGGTACTGAGTGGTAGTTTTAAAAAACCCATATTATTTCAAGAGCTGTACTTTATCTAGATTTCAAGATGGCGGTCTTGGTTTGTTGCACAAGACCCAGTAAACCAGCTTGTTAGTGGTGCTGCTTACTTAAAAGTCCAATAAAACATGTGAGGTTATTTGGCTGGGTGGTGTAAGCTGGTGATGAGGGGCTCTGGAGGAAGGCCGTCTTCCTTAACAAAAAAAACCACTTTGGTAGCTATCAGGTCTGGTTTAGAAGCATAGCTGGAAATGGAGAGGAAAGAAACAGGGAATTTTTAAAATAAACAAATGTCTGGATGAACATTTCTGTCTCTTGTAAAGCATGTCTGACTCCTCATCTGGTGCCGTGAAAAGAGCGAGCACCTCTGGCTGAGAAGGAAGACAGTGATGTGGGAATAAGGGCCTCTAGTTAAGGCTGTAATAGCAGCTGATGGAAGTGAAGGTGGTTGTCAGGTGTCCCACTGAGTGGTGTGTGCTCCAGAGAAGGAAGAGTGTAGATGGGTGCTCTGGCAAAGAAATGCTATAGGAAACAGCAGCAGGCTTTATCAGCAAGAGTCAAACACTGTTGGCAGCCGTCACGGTGCACTTTGTTAACGGTGGAAACATCTGCAAAGTAGTGACCTGTAATTTGTGTGCCGCTCCCCCTAGGAGTTCAGGCATTTGGTCTCCTTCTTCTGAACAGGTTTTCATTATCTGGGTAGGGAAATCAAAGGAGTTTTGTATGCTGGTAAGGCATTGGGGAAGCAGGGTGCCTGGGAGTGCATCATATGAGGTGCCTTGTTAGTTCTGATTGATGATGCTATGCAGATGTCTGTTTTCTGGCTACTGTTGGACAGAAAGGTAAAAAACGCAGTCCCAACCTGGAGTTAATTTGGTATGAGTCTCCTAGGTTAAACTTCCTTAGATTGATGTGGGGACCAGCAGGTGAGGAGAGTGATTCACCCCAGAGTGATTCACCCCAACATTCTCCACCATTTAGTTTCTGTGGGGCGGCCAGGGAGCGCATTAGCTCTGCATTGTTGTGGCAGTACAAGTGATGGGTTGGTTGCTCAGAAATTGCTATAACAAGTGAACTAAACTCTTTGTTTTTCTCTCTCAGATTGTGTCTTGTCTCACTCTGAGATTTCTAGTTGCCTACGCAAAGTGCGCCTTTACAGAAATGTACAATAGTTATCCTAAAATTAGAGCAAACTGTAGTCTTGCTGTTGAAATGGGTGGCTCTGGTTTGCTCTTTTTTTGTGGGTGCATTTGGAAAGACAGTCTTTTTAAACTAAAACTTTCCTTGTTGGTCTTCCAGACACGGTTGAGTCCATGCTTTCAGACTACGACATCCTTTCTCAGTCCAGCATCCAGCAACACTCACTGAAGAAGAGGGACCTCCAGCCTGAGACACACGTAGAGAGGCTCTTAAGTTTTTCAGCCCTGCAAAGGTAATTAAATGAAGTAGCACAATATTTTCCTTCAGTTTGTGATTAATAATGTGCAGTTTCAAACCCAGAAATATTTATCTTTTCTGTTATGACCAGCCAGTTCTTCTAAGTTAGTCATCTCCATGGTTGTATGAATTCAGAGATACACAGAGGAAAGGGGAAAGTAAGTTAGATTGTATTGCTCTGATTGCTGAAGTGGCAGTGATTTAGGATTTCTTGTGCTTTGTTCTGGGCTTTAGTTTCATGTAGATTACTTCCACTGATTGAGTTGGATCCCACTTATACCTCATGTGGCAACATTGTCATACTTCTTTACTGTCCTCTGGTTCTTGAAAATCTCAGCCTTCAAGTTTGAGCAGCACATGTGGTGTGTTGCCCAGGAGATGTATTTTTTTTTCATGGAGGTTTACTACTGAGTGTAAATTTACTACTGAGTGTAAATTTTCCATTGAATAAAACACATCTAATCTTTTTTGTGATATTGTTTTTTGTAAGATGGGAAATAGAAGCACAGGTGAAAGGGGAAGGAGAGATAGAAGGGAGCAGGCATGATGATTCCAGGGATTTTATCCCGGAAGTCAGAAAAGTGCCTTACAGGCATTTGAATGCTGAAATTGCTGAAACTGTTAATCTAAAATGGGGATGAGGATGAGAATAATGCTTTATATTAACAAATGTACATCGATTTCGTTCTTCTGACATCTTTGTTTACTGTGTTCTCATATGCCTTCCCCATGTCATTTACAACTGTCATGCAAGTTGTGCATAATTTTTGAGTTTCTAAATGTTGGGGAGGGAGGAGGAAATTTTTAAGTACCAAGTATAAAAGGTTAATGGGATCAAATGCCTGACTGTCCCTGTTTTGCACTGCCTCATGCACCCTGACTTTATGGTGAGGTTGTAATACTGCCAGTGATGATGACAGAATGATTGCAGAGGAGCATGCCAAAAATCTTTAACCCAAAGCCCACATAAACCAAGAGCCCATAAGGCTTCTTATAGAGAAGGTTCTCCACTTACTTCTTGGAATGACCTTTACTTTTTGTGACAATATATTTTTAAAATATTTACAGCTGTGAATTATAAGGTATATGGTTTTGTAGCCATCTTATCAGAATTAATGCTTTGTAACATCTTTTGGACCCTCAGTAAAATGGTGACTGAATGTATCTGTTGTGTGCATACTTTGCTTAAAAGTAAATGTAAGTAAATTCTCTTACAGGCACTTTAAATTATACTTAACTGCAACTGCTGAACACTTTTCAGAAAAATTTCAAGCATTAATTGTGGATGGTGAAGGCAAGGAAAAGGAGTATCGTGTTCAATGGCAAGACTTTTTCACTGGACATGTTGTTGGTTAGTATGAAGTAGACTGCGGGTCAATGCTGAGAAATCATAGCTTTGCACGAGTCTCTTGACCAGAGTAAATGGTGTATTTTCCTTATTTTTATCAGATACAGTTAGGACGAACAAATAAACTTAATTCTTATGCCCCTTGGGTTTTCTGGTTTTGTTTTTGTGGTGTGTTTGGGGACTTAGTTTTTTTTTTTTTAGGTTTGGTGGGTGGTATGGTTTTTCTGAGCTATTGCACCAGTGTCCTAGGATAGGACTCCTGTGTTTAGTTTGGCAGAACACGAAGGTATAATTTACTCAAGCAGTGACTTGCAAATTATAATTTATTTTTTAAAATTATGATGGTGACTTTAGTTCCAGCTGGAATGTGGGACTTGTTCTGTGTCCCAGAACACAAAGCCGAAGTAGAGGTGATGTAGTGATGCCCAGATTGCTCAGTTAAAAGACTTAGAGATAGTTCTTTGTAGATTACTGTTCTGTAAATAAAGGATATCTCACTTCACTTTTGTCCAGCACTAATGCTTCTGCTAAGTTGTTTTTGTTTCTCTGTTGTCTGTGTGATGTGGTAAGTCTTTTCCACTGGAGTCCAGCCATGAAGCTGGTGTGTGACGATAGTTAGATGCACGCTGCTTTTGTTGGCAGAAATATGCCGTGTCCCATTTCTGATCCCCAGAGCCATCTCAACACTTTCTGTAAAATTAGGAGTTACATCTGAGTCTTGTTGACTATGACCACTGAGAAGTTAAAACTGGGGGGAGGTCTTGGTTCGTTTCTTTTTTTCTTTGTACTTAACAGTTCTTCAGAGACCAAGGAAGGTAATTTGGCATGAAGTTTAGAAACAATTAAAAAACCCCTAACAAACAGTGTAGGAGTGCATGCGAGCGGAGCTGAATTAACTTATTTCTTCCTTGCTTGTGTTAAAGGAGAGCATAATTCCAAGGTTGTGGCACATATTGGGGATGAAGATTTTACAGTGCGAATCAATACTGATGGAGAAGAATACAATATCGAGGTACTCTTTGCTGTGGGAAACTGTGTTCAAACAATCATTTTCTTTCCCTGTGGGTATTTCTCTTTTGAGTTAGTCATGTTGACACCTCTGTAGCTCAAATGAGACTTGGTGGTGGTGTTTGTTTTGGGGTGAGAAGGGAGGAGGAAGGGAAATGTGAAACCAATGTGACTGTTGCAAATGTTGACTTTTATTAGTGACATTCTCTGATAGTTGCATGCTTTAGATACATCAGGCAGAAAGTATGTTTTAAACAGGAAGAGGTTTCAGAAACAAATGAATAACAATAGTAATTAGTGGTTATCATGTTTTTTAGTCTAATAAACTGTGTGGCAGTCTGAGCAGAGTTGAGGTCTGTGGAGCTTTCTAAAATTTTGGCTGTGTTATGTTGGGAAATTTTTCCCATCCTTAAAGCTTCATTTAAAAATTTGCTATTTTATCTTAGAGCTTCATTTGTAAATCTGATATTTTTTCCAACTCCCTTGTGTTTCACCATTTTCATTGCTTGTCTTATTTTAAACTGTTGGTTAAAAAAATATATTCAACGAGTATATAATTATAGACTATCCTAATGACTTGTTGAGTGCAGTATATTCCCAGACACAAGCAGTATAAGAATGTTTGAAGGACAGTAATTATGGCTGAGTGTTAGATGGATATTGTAATTGTCTCCAAACCCGAGGATATGCAGAATTATGGGTAGACCTGAGAAATCTAGTCATGTGAAAGTATAAAAGTGGGATTAAAATATCCAAATCACTGCACTTGTGCTTTACATTATGAACACAGAGTAGCTGTTTGACTGTGATTTAAAGTGGTTTTGTGTCTGTGGTGCAGAGCAGTGTAAGTGCATCCAGCCCCCGTGCTCCTCGTTGTCTATGTATGTGAGGGCAGGCAGTGGTGCGCAGGCTCCAGCTCGCTGTTGGTGTCCCCAGGTCAGCTTTGGCCCCTGACCAGCCCTGAGAGAGACGATGCCTGTTTGCAGTCAGAGAGGGTGCATGCCACAGTCTGTTCCCAAAAGGCAGCACAGACAAAGCTGCTCCACTGCTGCCTGCCTTTGTTTTCATGGTGCTCTTGTATCATTTGGAAAGGTTATCGACCTTTGTATAAACCACTTGTGCCCTCACACCTTTCCTTAGCAAGTGAAACACTCAGTTTTGGGCTGCAGATGTGTGGCTGCTGGACTGGCACAGCCTTTCATGTTTTGGGACCTTTTTGCTGTGAACTGAAAGCACAATATGCTAAATAATAGCTGTCTGAAGTTGCAAGAGTGCTGCCTGAGGGCCAGAGGAGACCCAGACCCAGGTGCTCTGTGCTGTGAACGTGGGCAGTTGGTGCCGCTTGGCCTTGGCCAAAGAACAGACCCTGTCCATGCTGTATTTGGTGGTGTTGCTGTAGCTGTTACATTCAGATAAAAATAGGACATGCCAGTAAAGTAAAAACTGCTCTGTTAAGGTCATCTCAGAGTTTTGGGTGCCCGTGTAGCATAAGAGAGTTGAATTCTGTTGGCTTTCTTGGGGATGTCATTTTATCAGTAGACCTGTTGCTGTGGGTGAGGTTATCATAATCCAGTGCATTTGTGTGTGTATACAGGAGGCTGTGGAGGTTTGATGGTACATATCTATAATTTTTTACTTATGTAGACTTAGTCTGTACATTGACAGTGTTCCAAACTTCTTCTTGTGCTGTTAGCCACTGTGGAGATTTGTAGATGATGTGGAAGATGAAAGACTGCTGGTCTACAGATCTGAAGACATTAAAGACTTCTCAAGATTGCAGTCCCCCAAAGTGTGTGGTTATTTAAAGCTGAATGAAGAAGAACTGTTGCCAAAAGGACTGGAAGACAGGAAGCAAAATGAAGGTGAGTGTCCACAGTTGGAAGAGCAGCATCTTCAAAACACTTGAAATCTAGCTGTGTTGGCAAGTAAGGTCAGAACCTTACTTGCAATAATCTGTGTTGCTGTTTTATTGCTGTGGGCAATAATCTGTGTTGCTGTTTCTAATTTAACTATTAGCTCTTTAGATTCACTGGGGGCATGGGGGTGAGGAGCAGCACTAACTCATGCCCATTCCCCATCCACAAAAGCCCCAACAACTGATGAAAGGAAGATACTGTTGCTCAGGGCATATTTGTTCCTGGCTTGTTGAATGGATGTTTGGCCCCCCCAAAATGTAGGCTGAGGAGAGGAAGCCATTTCATCAGGCCCAAGCAGTTTGTTATGACAGCTGGCAGCAGTGTAGGTACGTGTTCTGAGATGAACATTAAAACAACTTTGTACTTCTGTGCACTGTGCAGCAGGACCTGTTTGGCCTTGATGGTCACTCAAGGAATCTGTCTTGAGCTATGACGATGTTTTGAGAGATTTCAATCCCTTTTTCCTCTGTCCTTCACTGTGTCAGCAGAGGTTGGGATAATCACTAGGAACAGGAGGTCTAAGGCTGAGGTGATGACCTTAAAAGCTCCATAGGTAAATCTGATGAATAACTCAATTTCCCTGCTGCACATTCCTTTCCTTACAGTAAGTTTGAGGATTGTTAGGATTGTTAAGGATAATAGACTCAGTAGTGGTAGTTGTATTGAGCGTTAATTGTATTTAAAATATTCGCTGTAGCAAACATCCATCGGAAGAAAAGAGCCACTCCAGAGAACTCCAAGAACACGTGCAAGATGTTGGTAGTGGCAGATCATCGTTTTTTCAAGTATATGGGCCGTGGGGAAGAGAGTACCACTATAAACTACTTGGTAAGTAAATGGACTTCGTTAAAATTTGCCAGAACAAATCTGGGAAAACATAGTGATCTGGTAGTTAAAACAACATACAGCTTATACTACTTTTGTATACATCTTGACTGTGACTGTGTGTAATTTTTAAATGGGAAAGTGCTAAATCATGCTTTAAAAATATTTTATAATGATGATAAGTATTCTTCAAGTTTTACTTATAAGCAGATTCCTTCCTTTCATATATTTCTTGTGGCTATGCCATTTTCTACCTTAGAACTTCTCTTTTCCTAGTCAGAACTTTAGAGTCTTCTGGATTTTGACATCCACTGCAAATGATCCAAGCATCTTTAAAGTTCTATTGTGTTAATGCTCATAAGAGAGGCAAACACAGCTTGTGTAGATTTATTGTTTTTTTCCAAATTCTTTCAGGATTTTCTGTCCATAACAATTCTCTGTACAATAAATTAGAAGCAGGCACAGTTTGTTTGGTTGTACATGGGTGTACAACCTCAGGAAGCAGTTCAGCCTCACACGGCTGCTTACTTGCTCCTCACAGATGGGGTGGAGGAGAGAATCAGAAGGGTAAAGCTGAGACAACTTGTAGGTTGAGATAGAAACATTTTAATAGATAGAACAAAAGCTGTTCACAGAAGCAAAGCAGATCAAGGAATTAATCCACTGCTTCCCATCAGCAGGCAGGTGTTCAGCCATTCTCAGGAAAGCAGGGCTCCCTCACATGTACCAGTAATAAGTAACCCAGCCAAAACCAGTATGATTATCTACCTGACAAGTTTGTGTGGAATAGAACAAGGCTTGCCTGCAGCCTTTCTGCAGAAGTGGAGAGTATGGGAGGGTTGGGAACTGGAGACAAAATCAAATGAAAACACTCTTGGAGCTGTGTTGTTTGCCAGAAGTCTCTTTCTGAGTCTGCCTCTTTGAAATGCTAATCACTCTGTTTCACCTTTGCTGGCTTTTTGACCTTTCTGTCCCCAGAAATGTTTTTACATTCTCCAGGTGAGGGGGCCTCAATTGATATGTTTGCAGAGATGCTTTTATCTCAGCGTCTGACATGTGCTGAGGCTGACCCACTGTCCTGTTTCCTGGGTAGATGGGTACTGTTAACAACACAGTGGTTGGAAAGCCAAAGCATGAATTATTATTGAGTGACTCTGAATGTCACTTCTCATTCTCAGCAAGTTTGTGTGTTTCTATTTAGTAAAGGTGGTTTTTCAGAATATGCAAACAGCTTGAAAAGGGAGGTATTGATTGTGAGCGCTCACAAGAGACTTTCTGGAACCTTGTGCTTGAACCATAATGAGGAAAATAATAGCTTTTTAGCTTCGGGGATCAGTTAAACTACTTAAGCACTGTGCTAAGACAAAGCAGTAAAAACAACTCCCTCCTCTGCCCTTCCCCTTAAAGAAATCTGGAAAACTAGTGTTTGAACGAAGTGCTTCGCAAGATGTCTTGTTCCTAATGTTATTGTTCTTCCACTACACAAATTAAAGTGATAAATGGAAAAGTTTATACTGCTCTGTTAAGATGGAAATTTTTCAAGGATATTTGATGGTACTCGCTGATCCAAAACCAACAGCACTTGGATCCAGAGAGTATGTCTGTTACCTTATATGAGGTTCGATTTTAATTTGAAGTAGGTGTTTCTAGATAAGTATGTTGCACCTTCTCAGAGTGTCTTGACTTTTACTGCATGAAAGCTCAAGTGAGTAACTTGTGTTTCCTTTCTACATAGATTGAACTGATAGACAGAGTAGATGACATCTACCGAAACACTTCCTGGGACGATGGAACCTTCAATGGGTACGGCATACAGATAGAGCAGGTATTCACTGAACTCTGCAGAGGGTTTCCAAATTAAAGGAACATGGTTTAAATGTTGAGATTTCTGATTACTTTATCTGGATTAGAGCTAAGATAATAAAATCCTCCATTATTAATTCCAGCCAGGAGCACTCAGAAATAGCATCTTACCAGTGGGTAGTGTTAATGATCTGAGACATCATGGCTATTTTCAGTTCCTACAGTATTTGAGATGTGAGTTTTCAGGGAGAATCTTTCCATATTTAATCTCAATTCAAAGGTACTTTTTTTCCAAAAATGAACAATTCTTGTTTCTGTCAGACGTGCTGTGTAAATTCATGTCATATATCTATCTGTGGCTGCTGCTTAGCTTGCAAAGCCTGAGTGGTCCTCAAACACAGATGAAAAAACACAAATCCTGCCTGAAGAGTTTTAGTGGCTCCCTTAGACATCATGATAGTGTAGAGGCTGGTATAGAATGGACATAGCTAATGTAATGACTTCAATTTTATGATGGCATCTGAGAGTTAGTGCACAGAAATATGAAAAAGGGCATTAAAACCAAGAGTAATCCATCAGCTCAGCATACTGCAAGAGCTGTGATGTGGGACATGGAGACTCATGGGACAAGCTAGCTGCCCCTTTGCTGGGAAAAGGTCTGCAGGAACAAGAGAGGAGTGTTGATTGGGCAGGGACGGGGAGAGAACATGAAGCACTAATTCCAGGTTCCTGGGAAAGTAACAATCCTTTAAAATATGTTTAGGTTAGCTACAACTTTGAAATGATTTGGGTTTATTTATACTGGTTGTATTTGGGGTTTTTTTGAAAGAATAAAATGCATGTCAAAGCAGAATGTTACAGTCAAAACTTTTGATGTTATAAAAGAGCTGGGGTAGTTACTTATAGTGTAGTTAGTGCATTTAACTAGCAGAACCTGGAAAGTTAACATTAGAATCATGCTGAGTCTGCATTTTTCTCCTTACAGATCTATTGAGACGTTTAAAATTACATTGAAACCTTTTCTGTAGCTATAAAATTGACCAAAATTCCTCTACATTTTTGTTGCCCTTTTTGAAATGTAGATTATCATCCACAATGAGCCAAATTCTGTAAAACCTGGAGAAAAGCATTACAATATGGCAAGAAGCTACCCAGATGATAAAAAAGATGCCTGGGATGTGAAAATGCTGCTAGAGGTAGGTTGTAACCCTTGAAAAATACTGTCCTTTGCAGAGGATTACTGATTCACAAACTGCGCTGTAGTAACGGGTGAAACTCCCCTGCTGCCTTTGCATGATGTGTGGGTGTCACACAGAGTCGAACCAGCTGCTGTGCCCTGTAGCCCATGGTAAAGGGCTCCATTGCATAACTACAGAGCAGACACCAATTAGTCTTATTAACGTGGTCTGAGTCAGAATGGCAGTCCTGATTTGTCTGGCCCTGAGACTGGCTGCCTTGTGACCTTCATCAGATTATTGTACCTGGTTTTCCCCTCCCTGTGAAAAGGGAAAATGAATAGACAAGTAATGTAAATGCGTATTTGGGTATTTGTTTAATTTCCTACAGCTCTGTAGGACAGCTAAACAGCTTCTGTTTTCTGACTTAACCAGATCTAGGAGGTGCTTGTCTGACACATTAGATAAGTGTTCGTATCTATAGACTTCTGATATGTGCTGTAAACTGTCTAACAGAGATTTTTTTCTTTATTAAAGCAATTTAGCTTTGATATTGCTGAGAAAGCAGCTCACGTGTGCCTTGCTCATCTCTTCACGTATCAAGATTTTGACATGGGAACTCTTGGTTTGGCTTATGTTGGCTCTCCCAGACCTAACAGCCATGGTGGCATTTGTCCTAAAGGCAAGTCTTCTTTTTCTTCTGTCCCCGTTGTGCGTTGAAAGCTAGTTTTTGTTGTTTGTGTTTAATCCTTTTCCCCAAATTTCCTGGAGTATGCTGTGCTATTTGCATACACTCTAGTATTTGTTTTTTGCATAGAAGAGATGGCCATTTTTTCGGCTGGAGATGGAAAAAGAAGAGAGGGAAGGATAAAAGTCCCTAAGCTGTTGGTGTGAACAAGCTGACTAGAACAAACCCTAGTCCAAGGGCTGCTTTGTGTGGGTGCATCTTGCAGTGGTTGTGGAATAGCAGATGCTGTTGTCTTGGAAATTTCTGATGTTTTCCCCTTTACTGCAATACATGAGCTGTTTAAGCTGTGCTTGAAAGATTTCCCAGCCCAAAAAAGTGGCAAGAGGCAGGCTTCCACTAGTGAGCCTGTGAGAACAGTAAAGCTGTTCATTTCCCCAGACAAGGATCCCTGTCTCCCCAAAAGTACCCTGAAACCCAAGAAAAACATTTGTCAATTTTCATTTGTTTATTTCTCACTTCTATAGCATATTACAGTCAAATTGCAAAGAAGGATATCTATTTGAACAGTGGCCTAACCAGCACCAAGAACTATGGGAAAACCATCCTCACAAAGGTAGGAGAGTGTCCTCCTTGTATATGTTTGCTGGTGATGTGTGCCATGGGATTGTGACAAGCTTTTGTGCGCTCTGAAACAAGCCGCTGGCTTTCCATTTGAGTCGACTTCCTGGGGACAGGGATGTAGGTCACAAAACAAAAATCATCCTTTTTGTTGTTGCTGACAAGGGGAGATGGAATTCACTGCGAAAGAGGAGTGAGGAAACATAGCTAGTGTCTAATAGGAACTGTAGTTTTACAGGTATAAAGAGGTTTTTGATACCTAAAGATGAATTTAAATGTATTTTGCTGTAACAAAAAAACCCAAACAAACAATAAAACTCCAACCCTCTGAAAGAACAAGGAGGCAAAGTAGGAGGTTTAGTTTGAGCCTTTTAATGAAATTCCTCCACCTGATTTTTGTGTGTCCTGAGTAAGAGAACAGTATAGATAGGACTTATTAGTGCTTATACTAAGCTTATTATAAGTTGATGCTGTCTGGATTTTTTTCCATAGTTGATAGGATAGTAAATACATAAAGACCTGAATATGAGCTTTGTCTCACTTGTAAAAATACCAGAGCAGTGCCTGTATCTGCATCTACAAAGTCCTTGCAGTTGGGCATATTTCACTTTTGCTGACTTCTGCTGACTTCTCAGCTGTGCTTTTCTGTAGCCTGGTTGTACAGGGAATTCATAATTGATGTGTGGGCTAAAACTTGGCACAGAAGCTGTCAAGAAGATAGGAAAAAAAGACAGTGAAGCTTTGTGTTAGAAGGATGTTGACAGAGAGCTCTTGCTGTTGCCATGCCATTTGCATCAATCTCCAAACTGGAGTTGTGCCTCGGATTACAAAGGAAATTGAGCTTTTTGTCTTCACAGTGGCAGGCACAAGGCTTGGGATGAGGCAGTGGGAGCATTATGGATTGGTTTCACAGGGAAAGTGCTGCATAGTATCCACTTGGGTTTAAAAAAAAAAAAAAAGAAAAAACCTCCTTAAAACACTTCTCCAAATAAAACGCATTGAAGCACAGGAGGGATCCCTGGGCAGCTCTCCTGTCACTGGCTCTCACATTAGCCATGCTTAGACACGAACCAGTGCTGCTCATTCCAGTGCTTGTTCCTTCCCGTGCCCACAGAGCAGCTGCAGTGACGGATTCTCTCTCCTGAACTGCCTGGTGTCCTTGTGTTCACCTTTGTTTCTGTGCAAGTTTGGTTTGTGGTTTGTCACCTTGTGAGCTTGACACCATCTGCTGGCCAAGGCGCTGTGGGAGGTGCACAGTGAGCAGAGCCGGTTTGGGATCCTCAGCACAGGCAGACCTGTCTTGCATAAATGATGTTGGAAATCCATCCCTGTTGGGCCACAATCGTAGTTGTCTTTCCCAGTAATCGTGCAATAACAGTTTATTCAGCACTCCTAATGTCGTCATCCCTTCAGAAGAAATAATTCTAATGGCAATATATGTTAAACAAGAGATTGACTAATTGTAGTAGCTGGTGTTTGTTTGAATTGGTTTTTGTTTCAACTTTTTATGCCTTCCAGCTACTTAAAAGCAAATTTTCATATTTTAAGTATCTTCATTGCACTGAAAACAAATTGGTATTCTACCACAGCATTTTGCCTTTAGCACTGATTTAGTGTTCAAACCTAGTCCTGGAACTTGACTTTGAAATGGACCATAATTTTAATTGCCTTCATTTCTCCACCTTTAGAAAAAGAAAATGTTCATCCTGTCCATCTTGGTGTATCTTAGAAGTGCTGATGGTCTGGAAGTAGCTGGGATCTTCTGTCCTTTCCTGCTTGGACTAATTTTTTTCAACATTGTTTTTTTCATGTTCGAAAAAGGAGGCTGACCTGGTTACTACACATGAACTTGGACATAACTTTGGAGCAGAGCATGATCCTGACAGTCTGCCAGAATGTGCCCCCACTGAAGATGAGGGAGGGAAATATGTCATGTATCCTATTGCTGTCAGTGGGGATCATGAAAATAACAAGGTATGGTGGTTTAGTTTTGCTTCAACATTCAGGTTTCTGCTGTGGTCGGTGACCCTTTGCATGGCAACTCTGTTAATGATTCCTGTAGCTTGAAACCACCAGGACTGTAATGGTTTAGCCATAAAGAGAAAACATTAGCAAGCAGTTGGGTTCTCTGCAAGATAAGGTCATCTTTGGAATCTGAGTTTCACTGGAGTTCATAGCATGTCAAGGTGCATTTTAATTAGTTGCTTGCAATTAGCTGTGGCCCTATGCTGCTACAAGCAAATCATCAGCAGGAGTCCAGTCCAGGACCTTGAGTACCAAATAGTGTTTGGGTGGTCTGTAGCTGCCATTGTTGTAGAGAGGCTGCCAGACGCCAGAGCTGCAGTGGGAGCTTACACTGGCAGTGTGGAGTTGGCCTTGTGCCTGTTTCGCAGATGAGAAGCGAAGATTATCAGGGGATGGTTAGTCTGCAGTGGAGTCTGACATGTGGCTCATGCCCAGCCCCGCTGTCGAGAGGTAGTGCAGTCTGTTCGGGGGGTGGTGAAGCCCTGAAGCCGTGGGAGGGCTGGGGTTGGCTCTGAGCCCAGCTGCGTGGGGGAGTCCCTGCAGTGTCCATTACGGACCAAACCCTTACTTTCCATTTTTAAAATTTTTCCAAAGTATCAAGCTGGCAGTGTAGAGGGAATAACTGCTTTCTGAGAAACCAGAATTTGGAAGCACAGGGAGGTCGTGGCTGTCTTAGATGCCATTTGTTGACAGAAAGTGCCTCCTCAGTGCTGCTCTTTCCCCTTGTGACTCTCTAGATGTTCTCAAGCTGCAGCAAAAAATCCATCCATAGGACCATAGAGATCAAGGCCCAGGAGTGCTTCAAAGAGCGCAACAACAAAGTGTGTGGGAACTCCAGGGTGGATGAAGGGGAGGAATGCGATCCTGGCCTCTTGTACCAACAGGCTGATCCCTGCTGCACTGCAGACTGTAAACTGAAAGATGGAGCCAAGTGCAGGTAAGGGGAAATGAGCTTCAACTTCTCTTTATGCAGGAGAGAACGATGGGCTGGGCTGAAAACTCCTAAAACCACTTGCGGTGCCACAACCTTCTTCTTGTCTTTAAGGCTGAATGTGTGAGCTCAAGACAATAGAGGATTTCAGGAAAGGCTGCTGTGTGCATACATTAGTTTTTATAGCATTCTCTTACTTTTTGTGAGAAGTGTCAGAAGCTACAGGCTTGAAAACTATTATTGTGGTAGTGTTATTTTTTACTAGCGTTATTTTAAAGCACACTTAGGCAATTGAAAAGCAAGATTTAAGACTTCCTGTGCAAACTTTCTGTGCAAATGCAATTTTTGCTTGTATTGCAAGGTAGCTTTAAGCTGGGATCACATACTGATATTTCAAGACTGCTGCAGAACATGTTTGAGCAGACAACACAGGGACTGCACTAAATGAGTCCTCTTGCTTTTTTTGGAGTGTTCATGGCCCTGTTGCAATGCAAGTGCCCCATCTGTTTTTTCACAGTTCAGCTTTACACCATGTAACATTAGAGAGCTTGTGCAACTCCTGTTGTTTAGCAAGAAAATCCCTCAATTTTAGTGAGTATTTTTATACTCGGGGCCTTTTTACATTAGGTGAGAACAATGAAGATAAAGACTGTGCAGAATAAGAAGTAGGAAAACCTTCAGGACAAACAGAAGGGGAGGAAGTGTTTGGGGAAGGAAAGGGTGAAAGATCTTGTCCTAAGTTGCACAACAAGTGACAAGAGGAGGATCCAAGGGCCTTAAGCAGAAGAGTCCCTGTGTTGTCTCTCAATGGGCTGTACTTTCTATGTGATTGTACCTTTAGTACATGAAGACTCAGTGGGTATGTAGAAGGGTGATTGTGGGAGGGGGCAGAGAGGGCAATCGATGAGTCAGTCTCCAAGAAGTAGGTTTTTTTTCCTAAACACCCTTTTTTCTCTGGTTTTGTCACACTTGTACTTAATTTTTAAAAATTGCTTAGTATTTATTTCCTTCATTTTGATCTTTCCTCAGTGATCGGAACAGTCCCTGCTGTAAAGGCTGCCAGTTTGAAAGTGCACAAAAGAAATGCCAAGAAGCCATAAATGCCACTTGTAAAGGAGAGTCTTTTTGCACTGGTAGGACGTGGTTCTGTCCCCTGTATGTCAGCCAGCCAAGCGCTCCAGGCTCAGTGTCCTGTTCAACCCACTTTCGGTCTAGTGCCCTTTATCCATCCGGTACACGTAATTTTAGAGACCGGCTAAGTGTCACAAGAGAGTCCTATAATGAGTTTCATTGTAGTCCAGGAGTCACTTGGTGATTTATTGCCCAGAAAAAACATAAAAAATGTTGATATTTTTTTATTTTCTTCTTCTTTGTTTCTTTCCCTTGAAAGAAGAAAAAGCAAAACAGTGTGTTTCCCTGGGAGGGGACAGGAATTAATTTTGTCATAGAAAAGATGGAATTACTGCAGCTCCACTTCCCCGCTCGTTTACTTCTTCATAATCTTTCCTGGAGGCAGGGAGTCAAGTCGGTGTCTGCTTTGCTGAGAGTGCCTCCAGGGTCTGCACCTACTGCATGGTTGCCAGTGCCACAAAGCCTCCAGAGCTTCTGCTACCTCTGGGAGCAGATGGCAGGCAACCTGCAGATGAAAGCCAAGAACACGCTATTGGGGTTCCCCTGGGATAAGTCTGTATTTCCATTATTTTCCCTTTTTCTTCTGCACACTTAGGTGCTCTGCCCTTTGCTCTAACACAGCCCTCCCACTCTGCTGACTTCCACCTGTAGGGAACAGCAGCGAGTGTCCCCCTCCAGGAAATGCTCCAGATGACACTGTCTGTGTGGACATGGGAAAGTGCAAGGATGGGGAGTGTGTCCCTTTCTGCGAGAGGGAGAAGAACCTACGGTCGTGTGCGTGCAATGGTGGGTGACACGGGGCGGAACTGGAATGTGCCTCATCTCTGCTCCATAGGGAGCTGTGCTGTGGGATGGCCTGTGGGAGGGCTGAGCTTGTGGTTTCTGGAAAAGTTAAAACTGTTGGGTATTGTCAGGTGTCTTCTGTTTGAAAAAGGAATGTGAATGTCCTCCTGTCTTCTGGTGGTCTGTGTAGAAGACATTAAGATGAGACTTATGGTCTGACACTCTAGCTAAAGAAGAGGACACTCTCCTACCTTCCACCTCTGCCACAGGTGGATGGGAGGGATTGTAAAGAGATCCTGACCAACCTCTGGACCAGGTATCTGGCAGAGCAGTATTGGCCCTCCAATGGATAGTTAAAGATTTCAAAGAGGTTAAAGTGCTTTGAGAACATAGGATCCCTAAGGCCAGTCCCCTGCCACTGTCAAACCTGCCTGTCTTAGACTTCTGCCCAGTAAGTTTTCCTGCTTGCCTGCTCTCTGTATCATCTCTTAAATGGGATAAAGCAGCTGGGAGTAGGTGGAAAGCTTCACGGGGGCAGTCCAAGGAGCTGTGAGCCAGACTGAGATGGAGGGCATAGCTGAGGAGAAGGTTGTCCAGAGGACTCAGATCCCAAGGAATATTTAAATCTCTCTTTGTGGATGTGTTTGGAACCTCTTCACTGACCTGTTGCTTCCTGCAGTGTTGGGGTATCAGCTTGGAGAGCTTGGTCCCAGTGTACCCCCTAATTGCACAGAGCATGTGATTGAGTTTTAGGCTTGGTCATCAGAGTGCCTGAAATTGGGCGACTCACATAGTCCTGCCTTCCCCGTGGGGAAGCTGTTCATGAACACAGTCAGCCAGGGGGTGTGTGGGGTTGTGGGTTGCAGGTGACTCTTGGTGCTTCCAAGGAATGAGTTTGTTGCTCCGCTGCAGAAACGGATAATTCGTGCAAGGTGTGCTGCCGGGACGAGCAGGACAGGTGCACTCCGTACGTCGATGCCAACGACCAGTTCCTGTTCCTGCGCAAGGGCAAGCCTTGCACCGTGGGATTCTGTGACACCAATGTAAGTGTTCCCAGCTCTGCTCTGGCTGGGGGTGTGAGTCCTTCGGCAGGAGGACTGTGCTGGTGAAGAGAAGCCAAAGCTTAACCTGTTGCTGAGCAGGGTGGGACATTTTAAGTATCTTTTCACGGGGTAAAGGGTGTTGGAGGCTGCAGACGGAAGTTAGTTCTGCAGAGACCTGTGCAAGGTGAAGCTGGTACCTTCTGCACCTGCTTATTGCCCTCTTCTGCTGCTCCCCACAGCTCAGCCAGCTGGCAGTCCTTGCAAAGGAGGTGAATGAGCACTGCTGTAAGCTTGGCTAGGTTTGCAGCGCTTGCCTTTACAGTTGTTCACATTAGCCCAATTAATGTAATTTTTGACTCTAAATCCTTCAGGCCTGCTAGCAATCACACAAAAATCCAGCTGGCAGTATCTGGAAGGGGCAGTAAGCCCATGGTGGGGAGACTGGTGGGTTTCTGGCACTGAGTGGCCTTTTCCATGGTGCAGCTGCACAGTCACATCACTTGCAGACCCCAGTGGTTGGAGCTAAACTGGGTGTGAGCAGAAGTGAATTTGGGAGGGCACGTCCCAGCCCTTCTGCTGCAGAACTGGAAGACCAATGGTCTGCTGTGTTAAACCAGCACAGCCAAATCTGGCAGTGAGTCTGTCTGTAACCGTGAGCTCCTGAGAGCTGTAGCCTTCTCCATGGGTAATGGCATCTGAGGCTTCCAGTGCTTACATCTCTCTAGAAACTGCAGTTTTATGTCCCCTAACATGGGTCAAAGGTGGGGTTTTGCAAGTTTCAAACTTTAAAACTTTGTCTGTTTCAAACAGCAATCGAAATTGTTTTGCCAAAAATAAAGGCAGTAAAAATGGACTGCTGCTATTGGGCATGAGTGTAAATGTGTATTTGTAATGGAAGCCAAGTCCTGCTGAGTCTGTACTTCTCATTTCATTATCACGCTTATATCTCCTTCCCTCCCCAAGAAGGCAGGAGTTAATCCTTCAGTAGCATAAGATCATTTTGTTACTTTTGCAGGGCAAATGCGAGAAGCAAGTACAGGATGTGATTGAACGATTTTGGGATTTCATAGACCAACTCAGCATCAATACTTTTGGTAAGATACATAACCATATCCGTTGGGGGTTTTTGAGTTCACAACACAAACCTCTAAAGCCTCAGGGAGTTAGCTTGCTGGTGTTATTCACCCATGTACAAGGGCAGCCACTAGCTGTGTTTGTGATGTATCTAAGTGTATTTTTGCCTGAAGTTTGACAATACTGAACTTGCTTTTCAAAGCTGAAAGGATAGGGGATCATTTTGCATTTTTTCACTCCGTTATTTTCTATCTAGGCATCTTGCAAGCTTGTGAAGGAAGTGATAGCTTCTTGTCTGAATAACAAGAAGTAGGTCAGTTAGAGAAAAGGAAGTAAGGCAGTCTCTTTAGAGGTCAGCTAGATTCAGTGTCGTACAAAGTGGGCCTCTCAGTGGGATTTAAATGTCAACAGACTGGGAGGGGGAACACTTCCTTTCTCTGTCGTTTAAGAAAACCACTGAGGTCACGCACCTCAAGCTGTGTGCCTGTGCTGAATCACGGTGAGGGGGCCCCTTGGTCTTGATCCCCACCGTGCAATCCAGGTACATGTCACCTCCCTCCCAGTGTCATCCCTGGTGTCTCTGTGTTCCTGGAACCAGGCAAATCTCGTTAATAAGGGTAATGAGCGGTAACTGCATGTGCTGACAGTGACACTCTGCCTCCACAGTGCAATTTTCTGGCCTTAGGGCTTTCAATCTTGAACTTCAGGGACAAAAAATTGTTTCCTAGATAATTTTTAAGGCTATCGAGCCTGCTCAGGTAGAGGCAGTTTGTGAATCTTTGGCATTTAGATATTTAGTCTGGGGAGGCAGGTAGTTTTGTGTCACATGACTGTTGCATCAGAATTGGGTGATGGACTTGCAGTGTGTCTTGTAAGACTGAGAGGGGCAGCTTGGCTGGCTCAGTATAGGCTGCTCCAAAGCAACTCATATTACATGTTACAGCCTGACAGCGTTTCTCATCACAGAACAACAGAAGAAAAAACCTGTTATTGTTGACATATTATATATAGTTTTAGAAAATTGTATAATTTTATCTTTGCCTACTCCTGCAGCCTGTGCTTCTCTGAGCAGTTCTGAGGCTTCACTGGCTGTAGAATGGTATAGATGTGTATGTTCATGACACAGTATTTGGCAGGTAACTGACAGATTTGAACTGGTTTCACAGGGAAGTTCCTAGCAGATAACATAGTGGGCTCTGTGCTTGTCTTCTCCTTACTGTTTTGGATTCCTCTCAGCATCCTTGTGCACTGTGTGGTGAGTAAGCTGTCTTTGAGATGACTGCTCTGTTGGATTTTGCTGTAAGAAGTGTTCCCTTCATACATGAAATGGCAGATGTCTGTGGATGTCTGTGGGAGAAAGCAATGGGAAGCCTTTAGTAAACCCTGTGGGGAAATCCAGCACATGTAAGGCTTACTGCTCCTTCAGTAGGCAAAAATCCTGCTAAACTCTGCCAGGCCTGGCAGACCCTGTGCTCCCATGACTATTCCCTGGAGCCCTTCTCATTCTTTCCCAGGCAGATTTTCTTTCTCTGCCCCCTGAGTATAATTTTGGTAGTTTTATCATTACAGTTGAAGTTTTCTAAAGCCCTGTGAAGAAACAAGACACCCATATTTTGAGGGAAGACCTAGAGTGGGAAGTGGTCGTGGTTGACCTTGGGTGGGTGGGTAAAGAGCCTTTGAGAACTGGGATCATGGGCATGTGGTGTGCTACCATCAGCAGTGTGGGTTTAGAGCAGAGGACTGCTGCACCCACAGGCAGTCCGGGGATGGTTGGGAAGGCATGGGAGGTAAGGGAAGGGAAAAGAGCTGCACACAGTGCTGTATCTCTGCAGAAAAAAAGGAGACAGGGACTTCGCCACTGGGAAATTAACTTTCTTATTTTGTGTTTGTGTGTTTTGATTTGCTTTTGTTTGCTTTCCAATAGGACAAGAAATTGGACAAGCAGTATGAGGAGAACACAAAGTCCCTGTTTTGCCCCAGTGTAAGTTGCTGTCTGAACCTGAATTGGAGAGAGCTCTCCAATGTGTACTGGAAAACCTGAACCTTGGATGTGTGCAGGGGGTTAATTAAAGGAGTGATGATAGAGACACCCGAGCCTCACGCTGCAGAGGGGAAGCCATTTCTGCACAAGCCTGTGCTCACTGTATCAAGCACTGCAGCTTGGTGGGGTCGATTCTTCCTTCCTGTCAGAGCTGTGCCGTGTTGCCTGAGCAGCTCTCTGGCAGCAGCCGCAGCTCCCGGGGCAGGAAGCCGCTCTGTTCCATGGAGCGCCGTGTGCGGCATCCCCTCGGCACAGGTCACTGGGCAGCTTCAGCCACAGGCTGCCTGTTCCCAGCCAGGTTGTGTCAGTGAACCACACGAGGCTCAAAAATCTCTGCAAAACACCCTGTCTGTGCTGCAGAAAGGCTGCTTGCAGGGGGCAGCTTCTAGAGACCAGACGTGCCTTCCAGTTGCTCAGGGGGCCCATCAGTGACACTTCCCACCTTGCAGATACTGAGCTGGGAGAGGGGAAAAGCAAAAAAAAAATGCCAAGATAAATTTTAATTGCAATCCAGCACAGGGCACCTTCTGACATAGATTTTTGGGTATCCTTTCCTGTGCTTTGACAACCCTATTCTTAATAATAATTGAAATATTCAATTAAGGTAATGTTGTTTTGTAAGGAGAGGGGAAAGAAAAACCTTGCAGAGCTCTTCCTTGTACAACCACTGAGGGAAGCATACTGAAGTCAGAGACCACTGAGGCAGACTGCCTCTGTCATTTACCCTGATGGAACTGAAGGTGATCTTAGTTTGACTGCCCCATAGCTGGTCCTGAATGCCATGAGAAAAGTCACTCTAGAGCTTTTTACCTGCATTCAATCACGAAAATCCCAGAAGCAGGTGCAGTGAGAGGGCGCAGATGTAGTTACTGTGCTCCTTGCTCCAGCAACAGTTTAACAAACAGATCTTTTGGATCTGCTGAGGATGGAGCAGTTGGGAAATGCAGTACTGGTAGCAGGTAAACATCTCATTCTGCCCAGTACTAGCATTTGATGAGGTCCGTGGGGATTTTTATTTTTTTTTTTGCCTAGAAATCTCTAGATGTTTTCCAAACCATGCTCAAAAAGAAGCAGAGATCAACGGACTTTCATCTTAATCTGGGTTGCAGAATTTGGTTGTGATGATACCGGTCCTGCCAGTCTTTGACCTTGTGTTCAGGGCAGCTTCTTGCACGTGAAACCAGGAACTCTCCAGGTTGGAGGAGTGGAATAAGCTGTACCTTGGACTGTTTTCCTGCACTGAGCTCCGTGTCATCTGGCTTGACCCTGCGTTTTTAGTCCTGGGTTTTTGCCAAAGCAGTGTTGGGCCTGGGGGTGATAGGGCTGAGTCAACTCTGTCCCAGTGAGGCTGTGGTGCCTTATACAGGGAAGGAAGAAGCAGAAATAAAATGACCTTTCTGCTCTCAGGGACCGGAGGGGGGATGTGGTAGCCTTTAAACCATCCTAACGGGAGTGCAGGTGTTCCTCAGAAGGTGCCTCCTCCCTTTGAAAAACGACACAAATCCTAACCCCTGAACTAGGTCTTGGTGGTTTTTTTTCCAGTGACATGGCTGCTTGTGTCTTGCAGAACGTGGAGATGCTGAGCAGCCTGGACTCTGCCTCTGTTCGGATCATCAAACCCTTCCCCACGGCGCAGTCGACGAGCCGGCACCAGCCGCTGCAGCCCCTCACGGCCGCACCCGCCGCGGCCCCGGCGCCCAAACAGGACCACCAGAGGATGGACACCATCCAGGAGGACCCCAGCACCGACTCCCACATCGACGAGGACGCCTTTGAGAAGGACCCTTTCCCAAATAGCAGCTCAGCCGCCAAATCTTTTGAGGACTTGACAGACCATCCTGTCATTAGGAGTGAGAAAGCTTCGTCCTTCAAACTGCAGCGCCAGAACCGGGTGGACAGCAAAGAAACAGAATGCTAGTGTCTTGCTGCCTTCCAAATGTACAGCTCGTGTCTGCAAAATAAGGATCTAAAACCATTTCATTTCTATAAATATATGTATATATATTTTTGTGAGGGAGTGGGAGAATAAGGAAGTGACCTACTGCAGATGCTGGTCATGTGTATGACCTTCCTTAAATTACATTTATTAGAGTGTTATATCTTTTAAAAAGGAAAATCCAAACCAGAACTGGCTCATTTTTTGAAGCTTTTTGTTCTTCTGTTTCCTTGACCTTTAACATTTCCTTCAACCTGTGGTGCAAAACCAAGTATCCTGATGGATATTGGATTGTGTATATCAGCCTTTTTTATAATTTAATATTTTGTAGTCTGACAGCACTGATAAGACAAAATTAAGGGGCTTTTAAAACCAAAATGAAAACACTGCAGTATGCTCCATATAGAGTAGACCATTTAGCAATTTAAGGTACGTGTAAGCAAAAGTCTAAGAAAATCCTTGAGAACTGAATAAGAGTAATGAAACAGATAAAAATACAGTCTCGCAGCGTTCAATGAAATGCATAATCAGAGTAAAGAAACTTAAGATACACAGCTTCTGAATAAATAAAAGGATCACAGAAGCAGTTAAACCCTATACAGTGCATGGGAAATGCTCCTCTGGCATGAAACCCTTTTGCCTCAGCGATGAGGTTTTCTTGTCTTTGTGGCTTTTGTTGGGAGCTTCCCCCTCTGCACTAAGAGTTTGTGTCACAAGTGTCTGGTAGGAGAAAGAAGTGTAAAGGGAGAAATCATTTATGCAGGTGATGATGTTTTAAAATGCTGTTTACAGCAGTTGTTTTGGTGCATAAACGTTTCTTCAAATGTTATTTTGAAACAGACAACACTATTGTTGAAATGTTCAAATGGCTCTCTCTGTTTTCTGTGGTCTGTGTGGCCTTTGGAAACTTCTACTGCCTGAAGGGGGGGGGGGGGGGTGAAATCACTCAATTGCAGGGGGGGCATTTGTTTAAAAACAATTGTGAATTTAGTAAAGAAATGAAGAAACTTTTGTTAAAACTTGCAGGATAAGTCTAAGGAGGAGACTGTGAACTGAAATTCTCACAGAGGTAGCAAAATATGATGTTAAAAATTGGTAATTGGATGGTGTCCTCTGCATACCTGCAGCCAGGTGAGCTGGGACTGCCATGTGAGCGTTGTTTTAGCTTAGTGGCAGCTGGACTGACACAGTGGAGTCACGGAGCAACTGTCCTGATAGCACAGCAGCACCTTCACTGTGCATCTGTTTTCTCCCACAGTAATCTACTGATAAAACTGACAGAAGGTGACCAAGGGCAGAACTGTTTAACTGTTACAAGCCTGGACTCAGCCTCAGGGGAACCACGGCTGCAGCGAGCCTGTTTTTAAACGTGAGGGAAGGGAATCTGTGCTGGAAGGTTGTGTGAGTGCCCCGCTCCTCCCCACCCAAGGATACTTGTTACACTAATACTTGAAAGTGTGCCTTATGGTATTCCTGTCTGACTATCTATTGTGTTTTATATACTGGGTTTGAACTTTGTTTGGGGTTGTTTTTTGTTTGGGTTTTCTTTTTTTGATTCAGTGCAAAGTACACGTGTGAGGAGTTAATTTAATTCCCAACACAATACAAACTTTTTATATTAAAAAAAAAGATTTAAACAAGAGCTGTTTCTGTGCAGTCATTTTAGAAAAGATCTTCGTTCTTCAGCTGTCACACTCTGAGTTAAAAGTCTGGCACGCAGCCAGGCATTTCTAACTGCTCCCTTCTGAAATTCAGCTGCTGTGGAGGCCAGACCCAGAGCATCTCTGGTACAGACTTGCATCCCAAGGCCTGCCCTGCTTCCCGCTGGGGATGGAGTTGGTCTTGCCTCGTATCCTGCGGATTATTATCAGTTCAGATGGTGAAGTTAATGCCTAAGGGTATAGGGGGGTGATCAGATGCCTTTTCTGGTAGCAAATCTGTTAAGTACATGTTCTCAGCATGAAGGTCTTTCCATCCCAGGTGAAAACCAGGCAGTGGCAGGTGCCTGGGAGCACGAAAATACAGGGCTGGAGAAAGCCTTGGAAATCACTGACTCCAGCCCCACTTCGAGCTGTATTCCAGAAACTGAAAGAGGTAGCTGCATGGCTGGTTTGTAACATCTAAGGCAGGAAGATTCACAGCTTCCCACAGGGAGCTGCTTTCACTGTTCAGTCTTTACTGTAAGCATTTGTTACAGAAAGGACAGTCCACTTCTAATACTCATAAATATTTATAAATCAAACTAGCATCTGGTCTGGCTTCAGGCACATGGCAAGTGACTACTTATGCTCCAGTTTATAAAACTATTACGTAGTAGATGATGGGTTTTGGCCAACTTGTCCTAGTTACTTAATGAAGCAAAGGCAGCCCCATGGCACTAACAGTGCAGGACATCATGAGATCCTCTCATCAGTCTCTGTCTCACCCAATAAATAAATGCATGATAAACACACCTCTTCTGTGCCAACCTAAGTGTTAATATAAGACCTGCATTATGGAGGGGTTTTGTTTGCAGCAATAAACAATTTGATTTTTATGCACCATTCTCATTTTTGTGGGAAAGCCAGCTATCTGGGTTTCTAACCAATTATTTTCCAAACCCTTTTTTTCCATACTTGTTGAATTTCATCTAAGTTTCAGGCCATTTTTTTTTCATTTTGTAAAGTAGTTTTGTGGTTTGTGTTCTCTTGGTCAAAAACTATGCAAAGCCTGCAGTACTCACTGTTAAATTATGGATGAATCCCAAAGCTCACCTGAAAGGTCTCCTTAACTTGATGGCAAAAGACATGCAGTGCAGCTTTGTCAGCAGGGGAGCAGAGCCTTTCAAGTAATTCTTCCAGGCTCATACATCACCAGTTTTATACTATCCAAAAACAATGCACTGCTTTGAAATCTGTGCCTATACACAAGTGCCAAGTGTAAAGCTGCTGCTGGGTACTGAAGTAACTTAAACTTATAACCTGCTCTGAGTGACACTGTATCACCATCAAAGCCTCAGTAAAGCTGAGAGGACTGCTTTTCCTGCTGTCTTTTGCATCCAAATCAATTAATCTGGACTGACAATGGTTCTTGACAAACTCCATGCTACTGCCTCTTATCAGCTCCTAAGTGTTTCAAGAAAATAGATGGTATTAATCAAAGTGCAGTCCCCAAAGCTCAGGCCAGGAACTGCTCAGGGAAGCCTCTGTCCCTTGGCCACAGAGCAGCTGAGACAATCATTTTCCTCTGAGTGTTCCAAGGAAAGAGCTGCTCATCCCTGGCAGCAGCAGCATGAATACCCCAGAACCCCATGAACACCCCAAGTGGTCTCATCTTTATTCTCCCACAGACTAAGAGAAAGTGACACAGAAGAGCATTGACGGGGGCTCCCCCATACCCCGCTCCCTGAGGACACAGTTTGCAGGGCACTGCTGGATAACGGGCTGGCTGCATCTGGCGTGGCTGCCTTGGCTCCTCCCTGCAGGGATCTCACAGCAGGCTGGCCTCGGGGTTCGTGTGGTCCACGTCACGCCAGTAGGGAAGCAGGGAAGGAAGAGCAGACACTTTGTTTTCCAGGCGTGACCAAAGCTGAGCTGCCAGAAAGCTGCTGCCTTTTGGTGATAAATGAAGCCCATCAGACAAATAGGAAGAGAAATCCTACAGGGGAGGTCAAAAACATGTATTAGTGTATTTGCTAATTGAAAAGAGAAGGTCTGGAGTAATTCTTCAAAGCCAGGGGGTGTATATATATATATGTGCTGGTTTTATTTTTCACCATTTGTGATAAAATATTAAGAGAACATTCTGATGCTGAAGTCAATGCTACTCATCAGGAAAAGACTGAGTGATGCTCAATTTATTCCATGATTCAAGTCCAAGGAGAAGGTTATTTACAGGTAATGCTCAGGGGACATCTGCTATCCAAGTATCGTGGCCAGGCTGTATTAAGCTTTATTTCTCATCACCCACCATGAAGCATTCTGGATTACTCTTTTTCTTCCCCATGTCAGTGTTAATGCAGCCCCACCAGTTCCTCTATGCTAAATAACGCATTTCCCAATTCATGCCAGTGTCGACTCTTTTCTCATTACATCACACCTGATTCTTTTGCATCAGTGTCCAGAGGTCGAGCACGTCCGTCCCGCAGTCCTTGGCGACCTGGACGCAGGCCTGGGCGTACTGCCCCGTGGTGGCATTGCAGCGGTTCAGTTTGTCACCTACCAACCAGAAACAAAGAGAACATCTTGCAGCCGCCACTGGTGCAGTTTGATTTCAGCCTTCTGTGCCACAACTTATTAAACCAGCAGAAATAACCAATCACAAACTAAATCCGGAGCACTGCAAGTAAGCGGCCAGAAGCAAAGCTTGTGCGTGGCCTTTCAGGGCACCTTTTGTTTTTGAGAAATGTGAAAATGACTCTTGTTAAGAAATGTGCAACAGGTGCAAGGCAACAGCACCACGCACAGAGCATAACTCTCACACCTGTACTGCTCACGGCTTTCACCTCTGGCAATCTTCAGGTGAAATCAGTGCATAGATTTAAGGCTCTTCATATACCTGCTAACAGCAGACAGAGGAGTAAACTAAATGTAAATCTATTTACAAGTTCGTCTCCTGCTTTTTGCCTGACTTCCCATATTTAACAGCTCCTTGCAGCAGCTGCAACATGCTGGTGAGAGCAGGGCACATTGGGGTCCAAAGCTTCCCCAGCACTCACAGCTGTTGCATCTGAGCACTCAGTGACACTGGGAGCTGGACCTTCAGTATGTGCTCAGTGCCAGCTGCTCTAAGCCAGCAGTTCTGCACAGACCACAGGGAAGCTTTGGGGCAGGATATCACCAAGTTATGTTGGGGAGTTTTTTAATGGGACCTGAAGTGCAATTCATCAACCCCTACTCTACTCTCTCCTTGCCTCTGATGATTTCCACTTCATACTGACAGCTCTTTCTTTCCATAATTTCCTTTCATGGTAAAAATATCCCCAGCAGTTTCACTGTTCCTTTGTTTCCTAACTCTGGCTCTTCTCAGCTTTCTTCCTGGTTCACCTCTCTCACAGACTGAGTGGCCTTTCAGCTCATTCAGCCTCCACCACAGAGAGCTCCCTTTGCTGCCAAATTCCCTGTACTGATCACAACACCTCACCTCCCAGGTGAAGCCTTGCAGTCCCATCTCTCTCCCTCTCTCTGACTTGTAATCTAACAGAGTTGATAATTTCTTATTCTCCCTTTGCCTTTTCTTTCACCATTAGGATTATTTCTCAACAGTTTCATCTTCTCTTTCCTTCTGGAAGCACACAAACACACACCTGCTCTCAATGGGCAGCTTTGCAGGAGCACGTGCTGGGTCTATAAGCAAAGAGCAGCCAAAGAAAACTCAGGGAATGTGGGCATTTCCTGAGGGACCAGAAGGCAACCCAGTGGTCTACCCTGACTTGCACCACCCCCTCAGCTTGGAAAGGAGGACTGTCAACAGTGGGAAGCAATGATACCCAGAGACAATGGGATACCCAGAGACACCAGATGCATCTCAGTGTGCGGGACTGATCCGAAGGAGCTGATTGTTGTACTGGTGAGGTCAATGTCTACCACCCACAAAAATTCATGGCTAACAGGAGACCCATGGTGACTGGGTGAACGTTAACACTTCACCCATTTTTAAGAAAGGCAAGAAAAAATATATGGGAAATTGTTAATCACTCGACCTCACCCCAGTGCTGGGAAGGATGCTGGGGTTACCTCCTCTTGGAATTCATTTCCAAGCAAATAAAAGACAAGAACAATCAACACAAATTTAGCAAAGCCAGACCAATCCACTTGCCTTCTGCAATGAAATGATGGCTACACAGCTGACCAAGAGCAGCCCTGACTTCAGCAGGGGCTTTGACTGTCTCCCACAGCACTTGCGTTTGGAAGCTGAGTTTCCTTCCGTGCTTCTTCTTACACAAGGATGACTGCTCCTGTGTACATCACCATCCTCCTGCTTCCCATCTCTCCTTTGCTCTGATATCTATCTGACAAAACTAGAAACAGGCAGAACATTTCTCCTGGATACTGGAGGGCAGGTGGTCTGATACTGCTGCTCACTGTGCCCACAATACTCCACCTGTGGTCCACAGTCTGAGATCACCCTCTGCTCATCTGTTCATCCCCAGACAGCAATCTCTTTTAGACAGATGCCGGGAGATTCAGTGCTGTAAATGAGTTTCCTCCCTCCCTGCCCCATAAAAAGAATAGCATTACGATGAAAATGGATTAACATTTTACAAGTGTACCTTGATAGCTGGGAGCCAGAGAAGCAGCATTTAAGGTGTGCTCACATGATACCACATCCAAGCCTTCTAATGCAAAGTCAGGCAAATATATTGTCTAATTTAATGCAGTTTAAACATGAGGTCTTCTTCAGAGTGTTACTGCTTTGATTGAAAGCACAATTCAGGATATGCAACACCACCTAAATTAGAGAAAACCCTGCCACTAAGGTGACAGCTCTGTATTTGCCTGACCTAACTAAAAAGTCTTTTATAAATGTGCAAGAACTGGACAAGCTGTCCCAACAGAAAAGACAACACTATCAGTGGAGTCAGTGGGATTATGGCAATTTCCAGTAGATCAGTAACACAAAGTAAGCAGTGCTGATATGTCTCTAATTTTAGAGTTAGCTTGCACAACACAATAGGAAATCATTTAACCACCTTTTTCTTCTTTTTCCGGTACTTTTATTATCATCCTTAGAATTATCTGGTTTTGGTTTTTTTTACTTCAAAATAAACCTGGCTAGGATATTACTGCTTATCCAAACATATATGAAGTCTGCTGTGACTAGTAGAAAACTTTCCAAGGCACAAAATGCCAAAATATCTTCCATTATTTATATTATTTTGGAAGCTGCTGGGACACAAAGTAATCTGCCTAGGACATCTTCTCAAAACCCATGTTCTTACAGGACAGGCACCTCTGTCAGTTCTATGCATGAACAGATCAATCAACACTTTGGAAAGGATGTTAGTAATTAGCTGGTAGTTACTCCACTAGCTTATCCAAGAGTTGTTTAGCAAAACAGCCAGGAGTCCTTTTCCAACACCTCTGAGAACATGGCTGCAATCCAGCACAAGCACAGAGGAAATTATCTGCCAACCTGGGATCAGTAACTTGCACTTTGCTGGTAAAATGCAGAAATTCTGCCCATCCACATCACTCGTTTACCTTTGGCAAGACATGCCTTTTCCCAGGCTGATTCCTGAAGAGGTGGTGGTGTTATCAAAATAATCCTGTCTTCAGTAACGTCTACTGACTTCAGATACTGTATCATGCTCTTCAGGTTCGCAGCATATTCCTCCAAAGGAACGTGTTGCTTAGGGTTCAGATCTGTGAGGGTGGAGAAAAGGCATCAGTGGTGTGGAGATGCTTACAGGTTTATTTATTACGTGTAACAGGTTCATTACACAACATGATGGGATTTTTACACGGCATATGACTGTGGGTGCTCATTCCCCATATGCAGCCCATCTCAACCATGGATCCAGGAGGTGTGCTAGGAAAATGCTGCTTCTCAATATTCAAAGGAGACAAATCAAAAGTTTAAACACGGCACTCCAACTAACACAAATAAGGCAAAGGGGAAAAAAACCCACCTTTTTTTTCAAGATGCTTTTTTTTACACCTCCATAACTTAGATCACATAATCACATCAAACATCACCTGAACCAAGACTTAAGATTTTTAACTCTCTTGAATGCAGAGAAAATTTTGGAAAGTCCCATAGACATGCAGTCAGTCCTTTCTGCACTGATGTTATAATTTTGATTAGACTAGCTCTGTGTGCTTATCTGAAAGAGAATCCAAATGCTACTTTCCCTCATTTCCTCAACTCATCTGCCAAGGACTCAAACTCTTTCAAAAGACAGAAAAAACAGCTGAACGCCCAACTCCAGTTTTAGGTGATCGCTATACAAGTAATTCTTGAGCACCCTGAAATTTACTTTTTTAATACTAAAACTTGGTGAGAGGGAGGCAAAAGATAGGCACTGCATGGTATAAATAAAAAAAAAAAAGAAAAAAAAAAGAAAGAAAAGCTGAAAACCATCCACTGTATAAATGAAAAGAGAGAAACCAGTTCCCAGACAAGTGGAAGGAAAAACCTATGAAATGTTCTGCCTTTTCTGCTAAACTGTAAAACTGTCTTAAAAGATCAGGTCATGGAAAAAGGAAAGGACAAAAAGAAAGCTACCCTACCTTTCAAAGCACTGTCATTAGCTCCAAAGAAAATAGTAATGGCAACAATACTTTCAGCACTAGTACTTTCAGTGATCAGTCTTGGAAGAATCAATTTAGCCCATCTGGTGTTGTACCCTGAGATCCCACGGTTCACAACATCACATTTTCTGAAACAGAGAAGCATATCAAAATGAACATCTCTCCTCTGTCCACCAAAACAAAACTTGGGAAGTTCTGAACCATTCTTTCAGGATATCTGCCTCCATCCCTCTCAGGAAAATTGAGATGTCACAGGAGTTTTCAGCGGGATCGTGCTTTGAAAGCGCACACACAGACTGCACATTTGGTATTACCTGTCACACTGTGGAACCAGAACAACAATCCTGATAATCACTAAGGAGTTTTTTCTTTCCACTTAAGCTTTGTTTAGAAACACCCAATGATTATTTCCACCAGTACTGGGTATGCTGCCACCACAGTAGTTCCACTTTGCTTAATAAATAAATGTTAATCAATAAATATACATTAAATATTAACTTGTGTTGGTTTTCATTTAGAAAAGCTGCATGGCCTTCTGCATGCTAGAAATTACTTTTGAAATTTAAGCTCTCACCTGACCAGTCTGTCAGCAAGGTATGCCCCCCAGCCGTTTTCCTGGAAGGAGTACTGAAAGCAAGGAAAATGGTTAGAACTTGCTCCCCCAGAGGTCAGCCCCACCACTGGCACCTTCCCTCCTCAAAAGGTTTTTTTGTGCATGGCCTCTGGCACTGCTGCAGCAGCGCCTACTCCCTCCTTACTCCCTCCCTGCCCGGTCTCTCCGAGGTCAAACAGTGCAGGTTTTCACCAGACACATCACTGGCATCCAAAGCAAAGCGAGGCTGTACCTACAGACTCTACAGTCCCTTCAAAATCAAAACCGACTGCTGCCAGACCGTAGTTTCATTGTGGCCACTGAGGGTTTGGTTTGTTCTGTTTGAAGTATTTTTCTGCTTTATTTCTAAGATCCTTTCACTGTGCTTTCATTCAGGAAAGCACCTCTCAGAACTCCTCACTCTGCATGCTGCTTCAGAGTGCAGCGGGACGCCTACCTCTTACAGCAGTGGAAAAATGAACCCCTTCTCCTTATTCCCACTGCTGCACCACCCTCCCTGCCACAATTCTGCACAGCGAGTCGGTTTACACACCGATCTCCCATTAAAGATTACTTTTGTCACTGGCCAAGTCTTTTTTCAGAGCAGCTCAGTGACTCCCTCCACCACGCAGCAGGCAGGGACCCAAAATCAACGCTAAAAAGCTGGCGTTGCCTCAAAGGAGATGTTCACCAGGCCGTGGTACAGTCACATCAGCACAGAAGGGGAGCCGGGGCAGGGCAGGCAGCGGCCGTGCAGACACCACGCGGGGCTCCCGCCCTGGAAAACGCCCCTGGCACCGACACGCCACAAGCTACACCTTCACCGCATCGCTATTCTAACGCAGGGACCTCGAGAATTTCTGCGAATTGGCTCTAAATCTCATAAACGCCCACGAGGCGTGACGGCTCCCAGAACACCCTCACGGCAGGTCAGACAGGGATATGACCGCAGTCCCAAGGGCCCGTGTCCCGCCTTCCCGAACAGACGAATCCAAGCCCCGCGCCTGGCACCGGCGCTCAGGATAACGCCGGGACGCGTCCGGGCTGCCGGCCCCGGCACAGACGAACAGGGATGGCCACGAAGCTCCATCCGGGAATTGCGGAGCCGGGCCCGGGGGGAGCCGCTACCTCAGTGATGGAGTCTCCGAAGAGGAGGACGCGGGGCCAGCGCAGGAGCCGCCCTCGGGCTCCCGCCTCGGCCAGCGCCATGGCCGCACATCCGCCCGGAGCGGGCGGGGACGGCCCCGCCGCTTCCTGAGGGGGGAAATGGGCGGCAGCGCCGGGGGAGGCCCCGGCTCAGCTCCGGAAGCGGGATCAGCTCCCAGCTCCCCTCCGAAGGTTTCATCGCCCCCCTCCCCACGTTAGAGGGCTCATGGCGAAGAAGGGCAGCCGGGGACAGACCCCCCAGCTCTTTGTGCTGGCTGTAATTTTAAGGTTTTTACCTATCTGCTCCAAAGAGACACTTCCTCTTTAAGAAAATGCAATTATCTCATTTAAAAGACTTCATAGTCTTAGTTACCCAACGGCACAAATGAAGGGGAGGGGAGGGAAAGCTGCTGCTAATTCTGCTAATACTAATACAGTAATTCTGGGAATACTAATACTGCTATGAAGATTATCAGATGCCATTTTAATCAGCTGAGAAAAGGAGGAAAAAAAGCCGTGTGTACAAGAGAAACATTAATTTGTTTTGTAAAAATGTCACTTTCTGTGGGCATTTTTCAGCATGACTTGCTGTTGGCCCCAACCCCAGCAACCTCAGGAATATCACACTGTATTTGGAATTCTCCTCCGTGTCCTGCAGTTTCTGATACCCCGTGTCACTGTCCCAGGAAGACCATTTCTGACTGTCACAGACAGAGCCTGTCACAGGGCACGAGCACCCACTTCACTTGAGGCTGGTTCTGTTCCTCTTGTCCACTTAATGGCAATGCCATTTTTAGACCTCCAGTTAACCCCAGTATACAAATATGGATTCCATTTTAAATGTGTTCAAGACCCCTTTGACTTCAAGCATACAGGCAAATTGCTTCCTTGACAGGAACAAAATTATATATAAGCTTGATTCTGAGCATATGCAAACCCAGTACCTCCAATTTATCCTCCAACTGGTGGTTAAAAATATAAAACTCTATTTGATTTTTGTAATCCTGTATTATGATTTTTTTCTAATTTCTTGTATGTGCACATAAGAAAAAAGAACATAAACACACTGATTTAACTGAATCTATATGCACAAATACAGTTGGTATGAGTTGCTGATCCATTATTTGAAATAACTCAGCAGTTTCATATTCACAGAGCTGATACGTTTGACTTAATGAAGAAAAAAATTTTTATTTACTCTTAAAAAACAGTCCAAACAAACTGAACATTTAAAAGATTTTTTTTTTTTTTAGGCATCCTAGGTATCTACAGAGGTCAGCATACTGGGCTGAGGGCATCATAAAGCCTCTGTGCAGCCAGTTCCACCATTTCACGAAGGGATTCATCGTCTTCACTTCCTGGCTCACAGTCAACTGTCTGTGAACAAAAAAAGAACTATGTTAGAACAATGGGCACTTCATGCTCCTTTGCAGCACTTGAAAAATGCGCATAAGGGGAAAGGAAAAAGTAGTCATGAAAATTATCAAGAGAAGCACTGTTTGTTTTTCAATGGTCTGCCAGCATGTAGAGCAGTCCAGAGAAGGCAAATTCTGCTGAGGAACAAGAAGCTTAATCTTGAGTCTTATGTCTCATTAATTAACTTGTTTCAAAACCATTATGTAAAATACATTAAGTTCTGTAAATTACATTTAATTCAAAAATAAATGACATTGCGCAAGGTTCAGTTCATGGAGATTTCATTTTATCTGTGAATTCACTCACACTGTATGAGGTTGAGGTTGTAAAACACACACGAGGTACAGGCACCTGTAAATCTTCCTAGAGAAAGAGGCTCACCTCAAACACTCAAGTTAATCAACATTCAAAATGAGAAAAAAAATTTATTAACATCATTCCTACTCTGTGATTGTTCAATTATTCAGACCAGAGCCTATGCTTTAAAAGCATTTTCTAAAAAAACTGTGGGTTAACAATCTTTATTTGTTTATTCATAAAATTAGAGAGCTGCTGGAAAATACTGGGTTTTCTTCCAAATTTACTGCATTTGCTGCATAAACACTGCTAGCATTTTTTTTAATTAAGAGCACTGTGTTTTGATACCAAATACAAAAACATTTCCTTAGCAAATGGGTACATGATATTCTGGGCAGCGCTGTGTGCCAGGCAGGAGACTCATCTCTGCCAAACACCGTGCACACAAAAGCAAGTGCTTTGCTCTACATACCCGAGTCTCCAGTGAAATGTTTGCAGTCTTTCCATCAACTGTGATGCACAGGACAGAGCCATCTTTGGAACTCACACAATCCTCTCCAAACATATCCCTAAAGGAAAGATCCATGAGTGTCAGATGTGGCCAAACAGCAAACTTAGGTTTTTTGATTAACCCAGGGGTTCCAAAGGCACTTTGTTAGCTGAGTTCCTTTCAGCAACTATTATTTAATGCACAGATGTAATTAAGAAATACCAATCTAAATTATGACAGTGGGTGTCATGTAACAGTATTTTAGCAAAACAATCCTGTCATAAAGAAGGGAAGGATTCCTTTGATTTCAAAAGAGGCAGGATTTCTACATAAGTAACAGAATACACATCAGAGTAAGTTTTAAAAGACATTTTAAAAGTTATTTTTCTTAACCATTTGTAGCATAATTTGGGGAGACGACTTAAAAATCTACTTCTGGAGGAAATAACTGGGCCCTGTATTCAAAATTTTAATGGTGCTGAGAAGGTTTTACTGTACCTCTTCTTTCACTTAATTCCTGGACTTCACTAACTGAAGTAAATTTGCATAAAGTACTTTAAAATAACTATATTTAAAATTATCATAAATTATTTTATTTACATGATTAACAATTACGATTTTCCTTTAGAAAAGGATATACCAACTTACTGAAGCATGATCTCCATTCTCTTTCTATACACATCCATGTCTATTTTTTTGGAAATTTTGTTTACTGCAGCTGAAAAGAAAAAATAGTTTTACTTTCACAGATATTTGCTGGAAGGGAAAAATGACTAATTGGTGCATCCTAGTTCCCAACTGACTTCCACAAAAAACAATCCAAAGGCTATGTAAAATATGAATGCTTGAACATTTATAAAGAAAACATATTAAAAAAAGATGAATCAAAGAAATGCACATATTTTAATTATATGTTCCCTGTACTTATCACATTTTAAAATAGAAAACTTTGCAAGTCACATTCTCACTTTTTAATTCTGCTTTTTGTTGTAAACACTCACTACGCTTCTCACATTTCCCTTCTTTTAAAGTGAAAATAATCCACTTTCATCATTTGTTTATAAACACTGCATTCTCTCTCATTATAGGAAAACACCACATCATGGAGTGAGGAGCATGCAGAGGATACATAAAATAACACTGGACAGCGAATGTGAGCAGTCACATTATGCACAGACATTCCTGGAGGATGTTTCAGCATAGAGAAGTTGAAATAAAAATTAAGAGGTACTTTAAAACAAGTAATTTTTTTTTTTGAACATAATTATTTACATATTTGATTGTTAAAGGAGTCAGAAGACCATAGGAAGAGCTAATTGTGAAAATTAGTGCCTTTTTCACTGATGGATACAAAAATCTTTAGATTTAAGTTGTTCTGAAAAACTGGTTTTTAGTACTTCTAAATCAGCTGAAGAATTCAAAGAACTGAACACACTGATCGTAAAAATTTCTTAGAAATTCTTCGAAGAACTTCATAATTACAAAAGACCGTGCAAGTATATCTTAAAAATTTACTGTTCTTTAGATAAGATGCAGTAACCGAATGTACTGTGCAAGATACAACTTTATACTGGAAATGAGGTAAAAGCAGGCAAATGGTCAGCTGAGCAACAATAATTTAAGATATTTTGATTCCATCTCTTGTGATCCTGTGAACACACTCTAAAATACACAAGCTCAACAACTTTTTGGAATGCTTTTACTCCAAATAATGACTATCCAATAATATTACTGATTAAAGGGTCTGCATAAGTGTAATTGTGAATTTTTTTCAGCCCTGTTTACCTTACTCTGATGTAAAGTAGTCATAGGAATACTACTCATGAATGGCAATCACAATTTTCAAACAAGAAATGGAAATATTTAAATGAGATATCGTAGACTGCTTATAAACAAAAATCTAATGTGATTAAGAATTAACTTATTTTAAGTAAGGTCGTATTTTCCACAGTCAGCTACCAGTTGCTATATAAGAGAAAGTTTCAACAAATGAACATGTCAATAACGAAGACTAAGTTGTAGTTCTGTTTTTAAGTAGCAAATCTTACTGCCTAATAAGTTTCATAAGGAGATAAGTGCAATAAGGGGATTGCAGTCTATTGCAAAGCATTATATCCCTCTAAGCTTGATGCCAAAAAAAAAAAAAAAAAGAAGAAATGCCTTAGTTGAATAGGCATACACTAAACTTAGCACCTTTCTGTATTTTGGGATTTGACTGAACTTCCAATATCACTGTTGTCACGGTGTCTGCATACATATCATTAGCAGGATTTGCCACCCACTGAAAGAGGAAAAAAATAAAGTCATAATTTGGACTGAATGAATAATGCAGCATAAAAACACTGTAACATCCATCACATTCTCCTATTTGCTTTTCTCTGAGTTCCAGCTTCAAATGACTGTCATATATTTTATAGTAAATTATTAATTACTTTTAACATAGTATATTCCAGTAACTTCCCATGAAAAATTCAAATTGAATGTTTCTGAGCACATTTACAAAACAATTATTAATTACCATAACTATTTTGGGGAGGAAGGAACACCGTTAGACGTTATTTCCAATTACTATTTGCCAAATAAAAAAAAAAAAAGGGCACTGACTCTGCCATTACACTCATGAGTTGTGGCAAAAAAAGAAACTGGCAGTGGCTGAATCAAACGACACAGACCCACACAGGACCACAGCTCAAAAGGACTTCATTCCAGCTGTCACTCTACTTGTCATCAAACAGAAAACTACTTAAAACATTTCATTCTGCCTGGCATCTATGTAGTATTATTTTGCAGAAACGGGAGAACAAAATACTTGTTTCTCCTTCGCTAATTCCCACCTCAAGGACTACCATGCCTGGTTCCTGGATCACAGTAATACTTTTGAAAACCTTCAGGGCCGGTTTTTGTTGGATTTCTATTTCTTCTACATCACCTAAGAAGTGACAACAAATGTTAGCAATAATAAAACTATATTAAAAGCAAAACTAAGATTAAATAGATAATTTTAAGAATAAGAGGGGTTGTCTGTTATTACCACAACTGCTCAGAGCAGCTCACGTAATGTAAGCACATAATGTCTCTTTCCTTACCTGGCAGTATTATTTTCTTTGTTCTGGATTGTTTGGGGTTTTTGAGTAGCTAATATTGGCCACTTTACTTGTTTTGAATTCTCACATTTGACTAGCTTAGTACACTGATGTGAGCACAACAATGAAAAAGAAAACAAACGAGAAATTTAGTGCTCCATTTGCAGAATTAACCAGCTCTTCTTACCCCCCCGAAGGTTAACCCATTGCTCACATAAGCACAGAGCTCAAACCAAAAGCATTTGTGTGCCAGGTAGCACTTGGGTTAGGAGACCTGAACACCAACTGGATATGGGTTTTCTCTTCACCAGTGACATGAATTAGGTTCTGATACTAGAGAAAAAAAAAAAAAAAAAAAAGGATTCTAAACTTTAAATCTGGGAAGGGAACCTGCAAAGTGCCTTTGCCTTTAATGGACTAGGACATGAGGTGACCCTTACTTTTAAAAAAGCTGGACAGGGCCATGAGGGATCATCCTAGTGTCAGGTTTAAATGGCTTTTGTTTTTATTAATTGGATGGCATTACCCATTCTATTTGGGGCTAGAGAGAAAAGATCAATTAGTAAAGTTTCCAGCAGAGAAGGCAGAGCACTCACTTTGGGGGCTGACAGGAGACAAAAATGGGCCTATTCTGCCTAAAATGCTCTATCCTGCCATATGCTTACTGTTTTGCAATAGGAATACAGTAGAATCCCCAAAAAGATGTGTCATACTTATGAACTGGGTCTGCCAGAAGATGCATGATATAATGAAAGTTGTAAAATATGTAACAGTTACTGGCAAAGAAACTTCTGCTCAGAAGACCTCTGAAGATTGGAAGTTGTTTCAAAAGTCGCCCACTATAAATCATGAGCGTGTCTTTCCAAATACATACCAGTAAGTTTTTGTAGCTGGTAATAAAGCAGATTAAAAGGGCCTGTATATGGAATGGCTTGTGTCTGTGTTACAGTGCTCATGGCCAAGTCTGTATAATCTGAAAGAAATTTAAAAAGAACATATTAAAAATCATCCCTTTGAATTTACTTACTAAAAAAAATAAACTGCCACTATAGATAAATAGTGGCATTGATATATTTCAGACAAGAGGGTTGAAAAGGACAATTTGTAATGAGGAAGGTGGAGCATTTACTATAAGATAAATAATAAATTTGTGGTTAGGAAAACAGCAAGGACTTGTTATATTATCCTACCCATTAGAGGCAAACAACGACCTAGGACAGCAGAATTGCTTCTCCCCAAGCTCTTCTGACCTTACATTTAATTCTTCTATTCTGAGAATAGATCGATTTCTTGACTAATAAACAGCAGAGGAGGACTACACAAATATTTTCACTGTTCTGTAGCTTCTTACACTAAAAACTAATGACATTTTAGAAAGTAGCAGGACTATTGATTGAGGTGCTCTTTGGTTCTCACTGGCATGTTTTATGCATATTCTTGCAGAGGAAGAAGTCTTAAATAACCAGAAGGGAAATGGAATTTTCCTTCTTTTCTATTACAGAAAGAATAGAAAAGATTTTAAACTTGAGTGAACACTGAATTGAATGCCTTTCTACTCACTACAACAGTTCAGAACTTTGGGCAAAACTAAAAATAAAACCAAAATGTTTACTAATTGCTTATCAAATACAAAGTTACAGGAAAAAATACTCAGAATTTTAAGTGTTTTAATGACAAAAGAAGGACACAGTAAGTTTCAATTATCTACTGATCACATCACTGTCTTTACTTACTGGAGAGGTCACATGGAGAAAGGATGTGATAGTTAAAATTTCTTTTAACTAGGATTCCAGAAATTCTCTGTCCTTGCTCTGGTTTCTTATCTGCTAAAGATCCCATTACCTGGAAAGAAAAAACACACACAGTGCAACAACTCGGTCTGAACTATTCACAGCTTAAATGTAACTATGGAGATGAAATATGGTCTTCTCAGAAAAATCAGAGCATAAATTAACTCTGAAAATAAGAGGTCAGAGTAACCTACAGACCTTCTGAAATGTAACACATGAAAAGTTTGAAGAACAAAAAAAAACCAAAAAAACAAAAAACACAACCAAAACAAAAACCCCCAACCCAAACCCCAAATACAACTAACCACAAAAAACATTCACATACTTTGACTCCCTGGAAACCATATATAATTGGAAATCAATTAAAAATAGGGGCTTAGAAAATACATGTAGATTTTATCCCAGAAGAAAATACAGCTGTACAGGTAAGAAAAATTGATTTCATACCTTGGCAAGTTTTTCTCCTCTGAAGTTCAATGTCACAGCTTCAGTATTCCTGGGATTATGAACTTCTATATGAACTTCATCATTATCCTCATATTCCCGTATCAATGCTGCTTTCAATCTGGCCATTTCATTCTGCTCACCATGAACTAAAATCTATAGAAAAGACAGTTTTCCTTTTAGCAGAAGTTTATTTATTCAACCAGACATGTTTAGGAAACAAATTAGCCAAGAAAACTGCCATATTCTGTCTCATCTTCATAAAAATGCAATTTCATGAGGTCACAGTGTATGGAACACTGGCTCAACTACAGTTCTCTGTGTGTCCCTGAATTCTCTGCATTATTCAAAGGCTAAGATTTCACAACCTTGAGTATAAGTTGAAAAATACAAGCAAACAAGCAGAGTGCATTACAGAGATCCCATTTAAGTTTTCATAGATTGTTATATTATCAAAGGGAAGTATTAAGTTCACCAATGAAAGTCAGTTAGCTTTACATTTTTGTGTCTGAGTGTAGATAGTATCAATAAACATGCAATTTACAGAGGATGCTTCACAGTTCACAAGTCACACTTTCCTTTGCAAATTTAAATCCTCTTTTCTTCTGCTATGATTTGTTTCCTTTCTTATCTGTGCTTGCACACTGTTTCTCCTCCAATTTCAGATCCCAGTCCCCATTTTCACATTCTGGTCCTTCACACCTCCTGCCTCCCAGGACTTGCTCATGCTTTTCCCTGCAAGTGCTGCATTTGTCGTTCCCTTTCTGCTACATACCTTCAATCAATGTTCTCTGATTTATTTGGGGGCACATTCCACTGAATTATTGCAGTACCAGCATCCCCACCTTAACGCTGTCCTATACTGTACCTTACTTGCATAAAACACTGCTGAAACAGATTATGGACCACATAATCTGGAAAGTCATCTCCAGGTGTCTCACAAGCAGACACTCACGAGCAAATTCATTTTTACTTTGGTAAGGTAACAGGAGGAAAAATGGTTCAAATCTCCACCTGTTATTATCCAAAGCACAGAAATGCTGGCTCCTGCTAGACACCAATCCCTGCCTTGACTCAAGGCTGCGAATTGGTTTGGTGAATCCCACTCTGGAGAAAGGGGCAGCATGTATACTTAACCACATGTGGAGGCTTCAGGGCCCGGATAAATTCACTAGTTTGTTGATAATCTGTGTGAGCAGAGAAAGAAATGTAATCCACAGACATCTTCAGTGGGAGTTTTTGTCCTGACATAGTTGTGATCTCTTCAGGTTCAGACATGATGTGCTAGGAGAAAAAAAAGCACTTCAAATAAAAAAAATGAAAACCTCCTGTAGTTGTCATGTAACTAATGCTTAACATTTCAAAAATCAATGACATAATACTGGCAGCCACATTAAATGTGAGGAAGTGAAAAAAAATCTCTCAAATTTCACAAATAGGAAAAGCACGCACAACACACAGCATTTCATCTTGCGCATCCTCAGCAGATCTGGGAGTTCATCCTTCTTCCAGATACATCTCTCTAATTTTACATTGAAATGGTTAACAAGTTTTTGACTTCTGTCTCTAAAGACAAAACTACAAGCTGTGGTTCCCCTTAGCTGCTGGAATTTGTGAGGAGGGATTTCATTCTCTACAACCAGATAGTGGTACGACACGTGCCTGATCTCTGAAACACAAATTGTGTTTTAATATTGATTTAGGGATTTAGTATTGACTCCTAGAATTAGGATTAGGGCTTCCCTCTCAAAAAGTCAAATGGTGGAGTTGTCTAAAGATGGAGAAATTGTTCTTTCTGATGCTCCTTGAATAGATTATTCTGTATAAGTGGAAATGACCATATGCAGATTTTCTGAACTCTTCATTACTACTAGCCAAAAGCAATCAATTTTGACTATGTAATTATGTGTACCTGACAACAATCTTCTCAGCAAACCCAAGTAAAGACACTTGCTACTGACCAGTTCTTTTTAAACATAACATGGAAACTGCCTCTTATTAAGAAGCCGTGGTGCATCAGCAACTCACCTTGGCGAGCGTTCCTTCAACGCAGTACCCTGCAATAATGACTCCATTTCTCTTATCTGTGCACCAGCTCTCAAACAGCTCCCTGGATAAGCCACTTTGCATCATACCTGGGGAAGCCATCACAACACTTGGGCCAATGTCATCGAAGTGATCCATGCTCTGAGGGGACACACAGTGAGAACATCAGTCACCATAACCCAGACGAAGGATGGCCCAGCTGCACCCTTGAACAACAGACAAGAAGGGCCCATGTTCACAAATTATACCCCATCCTCAAAAAAAGTGCCTTTTGCAGGAAAGTTCCTCTTGCTCATGCCCATAAGGAGTAAACTGCAAGCACAGGGACCTATAGTGAAAGAAATGTTGGGGCATAAGCTCCTCTCAACCGGCCCTCTAAACCCTGGGACAGCAGATAACTCAGATATCAACCTGTACCTAATCAATCTTTTAGGGTATTAAACATGCAAACTATTCAGTAAAAATGAACTCTTCTGTCACCCTTCTTCTTCTGTAAGACAACCTTATCTCAAGCTTACCTTCAGATTACTAATATGCTTGAAAACAAATGGATTGTTGATGTTAATTTGCTTGCGGATTTTGTCGTTCATGGCATTGACATATGTCTGATAAACAGCCATACACTTCTTTGCCAAAGAGGAGGCATAGTAGATAGGGATATCATGGAGTTCAGGATGATTCTGCCAGTATTCATCTAAAAAAAACCAAAAACAATGAAAAAGAACAACAACAACAAAAAAATCCTCAAACAAAAAACCCCCACACAATCCCATCCACAGTATTATCTCGAAAATCTGTGCTTCTATTTTAATAATTCTTGTAAAACAGATTTAGCAGTGGGGTTTTTTTTTCCATTTTTATTACAGAAAATCACAGTCACAGACTTTTTTTTCCCACCTGCTCTTCTGAAGAAGAAAAAGCAGTCACCAGCTAAACCTGTATCCAGCTAGTTCAAACAAACAGGCAAACACACACGACAAAAATGAACTTCAGATATTTTTGGCAGGTCAAATGCCAACCAACCACCAACTTCAGCTACAAGGTATAAAGTATACATGATATTACACAACAATAAATCTACATTTATCACAATGGAAGTTTCACCACACCACTGAAATAAAGCTAAAATGCCCCTGTCAGATGTAATTATATAACTAAGAGTCAGGGACATCTGCACACAGACACGTTGGTGAGAATTCATGATATCAATGTCCTGTAAAACAAATCCATGGAGTTCAAGGTGAGAAGGAATCACCCAGTTATCAAGCCTGTCTTCCTGTGTATTGCCAACATTTATATTTTAGAAGCCTAACTGGAGCTAAAACAAGAAAAGAGCCTCCACTAACCACAACTTATTTTATCATTGATGACAGTAGACATGACCTTTCCTAAACACATAGAAGAGATCTGAATGCAGCTCTACAAACATAACTTTTCTGTTTTCCCATTTAGATACAGTTCTGCTAGTCTAAAAGATATTTACATTGCATAATTGAGGCCAAGTCACCCAAAAATAGAGGTACACTCTGCTGGCTGTATTTGTATGTTTACAATGATCTGGCTTCTCCATAACATTTTTGATTTGCAGGCAAAGCTTTTCAAAACCTGTCAGAGAGGCTCACTGCCATGAATATCTTAATAAGCTCAGGTGTAAGGTGGAAACAGCCAGTAAAAGATAACCAACTGCAGGACCTCTGAGTGACATTAAAAGGCTGCGCACATCATCACAATTTTCTATGCCATAACACAGTATTTTATTTTTGTCATACACTTACGGAAAGAAGAAAAACAAAGACAGAAGCATGCAGGCTCAACTGTGTAGGCATGGGAGATGCAATTGCATTTTCTAGCTTATTAAGCATCCAATTGCATGTCTGCTTTACTAGATGCATTTTCAAGCAAAATCTTTAGAAACTCATTTTAGTATCTGCTCACAGCGAAGAGAGGCCAACAAATTACAACATAATGGCTACACTGAAAATGTGATGGCTAAGACTGAAAATGTTCAGGTTTTATGTTCTCTGTAAAATAAAATTTAAAAAAACCTCAACCAATGAGAAGTGGTAAATAATCCTACAGCATCAAATGCTACCCCATGCCTAGATCCAAATTTCTTGTTAACATTCTAACAGACCAGTAACACATTTTGAAAACAAACTAGTTTCTAATATTAAGCTAAACTAAAATGGAAAGTGAGAAGACTTTCAAATATTTTTAGGAAACTCTTTGGATTCAACACTCCTAAATATAAGTACTTTAAGTTTCAGGTAGTTATCTTTTATCTTGCCAGCATCTGCATGAGCAAAAAGACTAGTGAAAAAATAGTGTGGCAGAGTACAAATAAATGTACTAAAAGGAAGGAAAGAAACCTGGAAATTATTTATTTTACAACAGTTTTATCTGAAGTACCTTGTAACACCTATCTGTATATTTTATGTGAAATAAGTTGTTAAGTTCATGTATGATTCTCACCCATTTTTGCTCAAAAGCCTAATTTGCTTTCCCATTATCATTAGGGCTCCAGAAGTGCTAGAAGTGTCCCTTATGGTCTTTCCAGTTTTTCCTATAAAGATTTTTTCATATAGGTTTGTGAATTAAAGGGCAAAGATAGTGGAACTTGGGAAGAAAACACACCCCTTTTTTTGGCAGTACAGTTTAAACAGAACAGCTGTCATCGTGAGTGATTACTTTGCAATCTGTAATAACAGTCCCTGATTGCTGAAATCCTGGTTCAGTGAGATTCAAAAGTCAAGCACACAGTGCCAAACCATCACCCTTTCCTTTCTAGGTCTCCACCCTACCTCACAAAGCAGAACTGCTGCCTGGTTTACTGGATTTTTTGCCTTTGAACAAACATGCGTTATATATTCTCAGGTAATTATGGCTGAAGAGTTGTTTAAGGAGTTATATATCTGAAAGGCTGCACATGAAAACATTCTCATTTAACTTTATATGCTCTTCATGAAGAGGAGCTGGGAAGGCACATACCTAAAATTAAAAGCAGTTCTTGAGCTCGACCCAGGGCAAACACAGGAATGAGGCCTCTGCCTCCTCTGTTCACGATGTCGTGAACGGTGTTACAGAATCGCGCCTCTCGCTCCTCCCGCTTCTCGTGAATGTGAGTGCCGTACGTGGACTCCTGCACACAGAAAAACAGGATATTCAAAGTGCTGACACAGAAAGTGGTTTTTGATCTTCTCTGAATCCATCAAGAAAACACAGAAAAACATACTGGTGTTAACATGTTGGGGAGGGGAGGGACAGGGGTGAGGTGAAGGGCAAAGTCAAAACCACTCCCCAATTCCCATAACCACCCCCACCAAGAAAAAAAAAACCAAAATTTCCCCTCTCCCAAACCCCTCCAAGCAATTTAGACAGGCAAATCCTGTTGGCAACGAAGAAGTTAGAGCTATTAATTCTGATGCTTAAGAGGTTTCAAATTTGACATACTTATTTTCCTAAGTGGAAATGTTGCCACTGCTTGGATGGAGGGGTGATCACCAGTGGTTGACGTGGCTCACCAGTGGTACATGTTTAACCACCAGCTTAAAACACAGCAATTACAGAAAATACACAATTTTGATGTGACATAAAATGAAATTATCAGTTACAGAGAGCAGCTAGAAGGGATAAAATAAATGAAAGAATTTTAAGTCTTACTCTGAAAGATCCCAATCTTTGTTCCAGTTGAAACTGTTACTTTTACCTGAGCTGCTGATTTTCCAAATGTGGATTTAGAATAAAACCATTTCACACAGAAAATGAAACAAATCAAAAGTATAGGGGGCATCTCCATCCAGGAACAATTCTTAACATAGTTGGAAGTAGGTTGGGATCTACTAAAGAAAGATACCTGGCTAAACTGGGCTTTGTACAATGCAAGACCTAATAAATCTCCTGTCTAGAAAAGGTTTGTCTAGAGCCTTGAGGAACTTCATCAGAAGAATTAGAAAATGAAAATTAGACTTTTTAATACAGTGAAAAGCAATGTCAGAGTGTTCTGAACACCCAAGTGTTTGGATATTTAACACAAATCACACACTACCATTAAATCTCCACTGTCTTTGTCGTTCCATTTTAGCTTTAATTAAGTCATATCTCTCTATATATTTAATTACTAATATAAAGCAATAATTTTGCAAAACTTACAATTATAAGAATATCAGGTTTAATATTGGGAATCTCAGCTGCCATCAGATGTCTGTCTTCCTGCCTTGAGAAATCACCTGTATATAAAAGCTGTTGGAGACAAAGAGAAGCAGGTATTGTGGTTACAGGTTCTACCAGGACAGCAGCCTTTAAAAAGCTGTTCCATAGGACAGTTTTTTTTAAGCAAAAATGGTTTAAAGGAATTTATGATAAGAAAGGTCAGCTTTAAATAAGATTCCTCTGATGTGCTTACAAAATTAGGTCAGTAGTACCCCACTACAAATATTTAAACTCCAGTAGTAAAGGTACTTCAAGCAGTACCGTAATTCCAACATCTGGGATATAAAGGTGCCATTTCCACCTTTTTGCATACATGCACTGACTCTTAAGAAGTAAAAACTGACATAACATTAAAATACAGCAGGTCCTAAGTGGAAGTAAAAAGAAAACGACATTTACATATCAGAAGGCAAATGTAATGAATAATCTAATAAAATTACTTATTAAAAATTTTCTGATACTAAAAAAAAGTAGATTTTTTCCAGATGGAACGACCACATACCCCATTACACCAAGAAGAAATTTTTACTCTTATTTTTAATGGATTCTTTAACCGTAGGGTGGAATGCAACTCTCTGTGCCCAAACGGATAGTTTCAAAACTCTCTGTGCCTAAAACTAATAATAATCCTATTTCTTTAGGTACTTTAGCATAAGAGTGTCATGAGAAAAACAAAACTCGCATACTTTGACAAATGCCACGTAGGCACTTGAGACAGGCAGACATGGCAAATCAGAATTACAGAAACAAACAGCTGTTCATAGATTTTACTAAAATGCAGTTCCCATAAGACTGACTCAGCTAACAACTACCTCTGAGCAGACCAGCAGACCGGCAAGGAAAACTGCACATTTATGGGTTCCAAGTCTGAGTCATATCTCAGACTCCCACACAATCCAAACATCTCGCCTAATTCAATATGTGCCACTTGCTAGTGACTCAAAGACATTAAATACCTGTCCTAGACCAAGGCCTCCCACCCTGATTTGAGTCCAAGTCCATTTGACAGCTGCAGCCACAGTGGTGGGACTTAACAGACAACAATAAATAATTAATCACTACATTAGAATCGAGGCTTAATATCAACTTGCGTTATGAAAATAAAATACCTTCACACCAGCTATTTCAATCATAAACATGGCTGCTCCCAGGACGTGGCCTGCGTGGTAACACCAGAATTTGATTCCTGCCACCTCCTTCACTTCATGGAAGTTGATGGTCTCAATCTTGTCCATGCTCTCCTCGAGGTCTGTCTCTGTGTACAGCATGTCATCTGCTGAGATGTTACTGGATAGAAGGGAAGTGGCTGAGTATCAGCTCATCCTAACAGCTGCAAAAAGCACTTCCTGGATTTTTCCCCACTGACAGAAAGACTTCCAGTCCATTAACACCACATCTCCTGGGTTAGAAATCAAGTCCAGGTACTCTGATGTAGCTCACCTAAGAAGAGTTAAAGCTGCTTTCTTTTGAAAAGCCATGCTAGGACACCATTCTCAGTTCAGAATCTGTTCTGTGTTTCTCTAAAGTACCAACAGATCCCCAGCCCTGACCAGAGATCTGCCATTTAGCTTGTAACAGTCCTGAAAAACCACACTGATCCACACTTTTCCCATCAGCCCAGGACAAACAAGTTAAAAGAGGACTGTTTATCGGGTTTCTCACTCAGGCTCAAATCTGCTGAGTTGAGATATGCTCAGGACCATTGCAGTCTCACAGAAATGATGTGTCAAGGCATGTAACACGAGAGAAAAAGAGGTAAAAAAAAAAAAAAAAAAGAAAGAGAAAAATCCCCAACATGTAAGTAACACTTTTCCATATTTAATCTGCCCTTGTCCTGAAGAGTTACTTGTATCTTTAGGGGCTTAAAATTAACTACTTTAGTGAAGCTTAAGAAAAAACATACATTAAAAAGCACGAGAACAAAAGTGTGTCTTAAGAGATATGTGGGGAAAAAAAGGGATACCATTAAAGCTCCAAATAAGGCAAATGAAAAGAATGAGAGAAAAGAAGGGAATATTTTTTTGGATTGATAGAAAATTACTTGAGAGACACATGAGGCAGTAACATGATTCATTACTTCTAACCTGTTCATGTATAATGTTGCTACTTGTGACAACATCTATGTTCATCCAGCCACCTTTGGTGGCTCCATCTTAAATTTCCTATGGATATATAGGTGAAATAATCCAGGAACTGAGGAGACAACCCACAGTTTACCTTACCTGACTTTAACATAGTCTGAAAGAAGCCATCTGTAAATAGCTTTTGTGGCATGAGTCATAAACGTCCTTCCTTTAAAACTTGTTTTCTGCAAAAACCACGGTAAAGCCCCACAGTGATCTAAATGGAAACTTAAAACAGACACACACATCCAGTTAATACATTCATATCACATATCACATAACATATATAATTCGCTACTTCACTGAATTCACGTGGTGTCATGAGAATCCAGAAACAGAATTTTCAACCTTGTTGCTAACTGTGCTGGTCTGTATTCTGCACAACAGTGACTAGAAACACAACCAAGAAAAAGTGAGAATAATACAGAAAATTCTCCATTAATTGCCAAAGTTTTAGCTGATATCAGAATTAACTTTCTCTTGTAATTTACATATAAATTTAGAGGGAGAAAAATAAAGGAACCAGCAACACTATCAACATCAAAGATATAAGACAGCTGACAAATATGATCCTAATTTTCCATGCTGCACACTATAGCACACTATAGATTAAAACATGATCTAATTAAAATTAAATTATTTGTTCACAATTCTAGTTTGACACATCTTAAGAAAGTAGTTTCGAAATACAGATAGAACAAGCACATACCACAAAAACTCAGAATTTTACAGAGATCTGTTTATGACTGGTTAAATCATTTACAAATGGCTCTCCTCGTCTCTCAGCCACTAAGCAATACTTAAACCACATTCTACTTTGTGTAGAAAACTCACTCTAGAAGCTGTCACAATGATGTTAAAGCAGGCCAGGTTATTAAAGAGTCAAAAATCACAGCAAACTCAGAGGAGAGTTGTAATGTCAAAAGTGAATGAACATCCTTAACATTCAGTCCTTAATCCTAAGTAAAGATCCTTCAGACTTTTTTTAAAATAAGCTGGAAACTAACATTTTACAATACCATCTATATAACACCTATTTTAAGCCTCTCTTAATAACCTAGAAGTGAACACAGTTCAGACTATAACCTCAGTTATTTGGTTTTTTAGGTGCAACTTACTGACTGATGAGGAGCAGATCGATCTCAGCAGGATCTATCAAATCAATGTAAGGAAGAGCATCCATTCCTTCCAGCCCAGGATGGATTCCACAATCAAGCTGAAAAATGAAAGAAAGTTATAGCTTCTAACAGAACATATAAAAAGCCCTCTTCCATTTTGGTCTAAGATGTATTTATTAGGGACTAGTAACTTTTAGCATCATGCAAAAAAAAAGTATTTTTTTCATTAAACACTGCTTTTAGCATTGGATTTCATATAGAATGGTTTGGCTTGTGAGAGACATCAAAGATCATCTAGTTCCAACCCCCCTGCCACGGAGAGGGTCATCTTCCACCAGACCAGGCTGCTCCATCCAACCTGGCCTTGAACACTTCCAGGGATGGCGCATCCACAGCTTCTCTGGACAACCTGTTCCCATGCCTCACCACCCTCACAATGAAGAACTTCTTCCCAACATCGAGTCTAAATCTCTCCTCTTTTAGGTTAAAACCACCCCCCCTTATCCTGTCGCTACACACCCTTGTAATAAGCCTGTCCCTGGCTCTTTGTAGGCTCCTCTGGGGACTGAAAGGCTGCTCTAAGGTCTCCCCAGAGCCCTCCCTTCTCCAGGAGAACAGTCCCAACTCTCAGCCTTCCCCCCAAAAGGAGAGATGCTCCAGCCCTCTGACCATCTTCGTGGCCTCCTCTAGACTGGCTCAGCAGGTCCACATTGTCATGCTGGGCTTATGTTTAAATGACTTCTCTCCACTGGGAAACTTTGTTCACAATTTTGTACCACGCAAGCCTTCAGCCACACTTCAACACCACCTGACGACACAGAACCAGTGTATGCAACTTATTTCAGCCACCAGCTGAGGATGTCACTGGAAATGGCGAAGAGAGACACCTATGTGTTTATATGTGACTGCTTACACTGTTGGTAAACATCAACCTTAAGTTCCATTAATCCCCAGAATGTGAAAGTTTTAGAATCTGCACTCTGGACACATACGTTTTGTTTGGGGACATGGATTTATTTTACAGGACAGCCTCTGTGGTCTGACTGCAGTGTGGAGAATTTAAGGTGAAGTACCGTAATGAGAGGTCATACAAATACATTCATGCAATAATTACCATTATTTTTCTTCCTTTAAATTCCAGAATAATGCATGACCTTCCTACTTCTTGGCCAGCACCTCTGAAAAAGGATATCAAAGTCAGTGAGGATTAAAACAGCCCACAGCATACATACATAACTTGTACACTGCATGCCTTCATTGGGATTATTCTTCTGTTCAGAAATAACAACTGCGCGGTCCTTTTAAGCTCAGATATTTAAAGTAACAGAAGTTACATTTATCTTATGGTCGTATTATGGATATGAGACCTCAGAGTTATATTTATGGGTATGAGACCCTATGCAACGCAACAAAAATAATCTGTCTGAGGAAATTATTTTTGTCTCTTTTTATGGTTTTTACCGCATATCTGAGCACTCGGCTCTCAGACCACTGACAGTACAAGGCATGGAAAGTTTACTTAAATAACAAACCACCTCGGGCTGAATAAGCCCGAAGTAGCATCTTGGCTGTTCAGAAGGCAACAGAAACACCCTCGGACTGCAGTGACATCCCTACTGGGGAAAGAAAAGCAACTTCCAACACTACCGCATCCACCGACCCCCCGTCCCCCCGAGCCCCCCGCTCCCAGGCGCGGCTCCCGGCGCTCACAGGGGCCGGATGAGCAGCTGGTCGCTCTCCTCGGCCGGGATCAGCGCCTCGGCTTTGCGCTTGGCCGACATGGTGCCGATCCCGGCCCGCCTTCCGCTTCCCGCTCCCGCCTCCCGCTTCCTGAGCCCGCCCCCGCGACCCGGAACGGCATCGGGAGCGGAGAGCGGGCCCGGCGCTCCCGGGAGCGGCGGCGCCGGACGGGGCTGAGGGAGCGGGGTGAGCGCTCCGTGGGTATCGGGGTGAGCGCTCCGTGGGTATCGGGGTGAGCGCTCCGTGGGTATCGGGGTGTCCAGGAACAGAGGGAGAGGCGGGGGGACAGCAGGGGCGGGATGCGGCGCTGCCCTGCCCGGCTGCTCCGGGCTGCTTCTCGCACCCGCAGGGGCAAAGGTGCACCGAGGGAGACCCGTGTGCTCAGCCGGGAGCTGCTGAGACATCCCTCATCGCCCCATGCCTTAACATGGCCCGTGCAGAAGGGCATGCTAAGCTTTGAGTTGTGTCTTTGGCGGAGAGTGCAGGCAGAGTCGGCGGATTTGCTCTTGCGGCGGCAGCAGCTGCTGTGAAGGAGGGGCTGCCGGATCCATCAGATCCATGCTGGAGGCTGGAGCAGCCCGGGGGATGCGGGTGTGCCGGGTACCGCGGGGCCTTGTTGCTGAGAGCGGCTTTTAGCCTGCCAGGGACGAGGTGTTTGCTTAAAGAGGGACCCAGCAGCGGTCTGGGGACTGTAATCCATCACTGCACCGCACATCCAAGTTTCCTCTTGTGCGTCTTCCATTATTTTCTGCAGTGTGAACTGTCTTCCTTCGTCCTCTTTCTTCCGCCTGCTCAAAGTTTCTGAAGTTTTGTTTTTAAAATATTCGTCCCTGAAGCTGAGAAATAGGGTTTCAGCAGTCTCTGACTGGGAGCCACCATCCTGCTGCTTGTCACTGCCCAGCCAAATGTTGAGTGGAGCAGTTGAGGTAGTAGAGCAGATCCAGGGAAAATGCTCACAGGACGCCCAGCAACTCACTTCTGAGGCAGTAAATGTAATATGCATTTTGCTTTAATTTCCAGGAATATGTTAAGTAGTAATGGCAGCTCCTACAAGTATTCCAATCAGTAGTTCTTCAGAAACAGGTTTGGGTTGGGTTTTTTTAGGAGCTTTCTGGGGAGGGTTGAATTTTTTTGTTTGTTTGTTTTAGATGAAAGCATAGTCATTGGAGCAGGGATTGCATTGGATGCACTTTGTAGGGCACTTAGGTGGTAGCCACAAAATCATTAATGCATTTAGGTGGGAATATAAATTTTAAACTTTGTCTTATTTCTCAAACTAAATCTATATATGCATTAGAAACTGACCTTTGCAACAGACTTTAAACTAGGTAGTGGCATTTTTTGATGATTCAGAAGGTTAGGGAAGTTTTAGCACAGAGCTTGAGGAACTTTCTCCAGCCACACATGAAGAGCACCAGAGGAACATTCCTATACCCATTCCAAGAGTCCTTTACAAGAGTCCATTTTATGTCCCTTTGGGCACAGTCACTGGTGTTTGCCAGGAACTCCTTCCCTTGATGATATAACAAGCTTTAATTTTTATTTTTCCTACCTAGAAGGTCTTCCTTGATCCAATTATGAAAAGATGTTTAGAAAAGGAAAAAAGCGACACAGCAGCAGCAGCTCCCAAAGCAGTGAAATCAGCACCAAAAGCAAGGTAAGCTGAGTGTGGTGTGTTCTCTCTTTGTTTTATTTTTAAAAAAGAGTTTAGGAAAGACATCTAGAAGTGAATTGTTAAAACATTCTCAGTAACTTTCTGATGATGCTGTTTATTTTTCTTAGTCTGTAGATTCCAGTCTCGGGGGACTTTCCAGGTCCAGTACTGTGGCCAGTCTAGATACAGACTCCACAAAAAGTTCAGGTATGTAATCAGAGCTTGAGCAGATGTGGATGGAGCAGGATTAACTTTATGTGTGTTCATATAAAACAGCAGCAATGGAAAAGGTTAAAAATAGGTATTTTCAGTAATAGTGAATCTGTTAGATAGCCTGGTGACTAATACGTGCGTAGTCCTAGGTCTCTGAAGGATTATTAATGATTCATTTTGGATTAAGCCACTGTTTTTGAAGTAAAGAAGTGTCTGAGTAAGAGAAACTTAATTGTGTTACTGGTCTGTTACCAGCATAAATCAGGTATAGCTTTTTGGATGCTGTTTCCTGCTTTTCCAAATTTACATTTGCACTGAGATAATGGAAATAAGATTCGGTTTTACTTGTTCTTGCTCACCAGATCACAGTGTATCACTGTTGGGCCAAACAGTTAATTTAAAACAAATAAATAGAGAAAAATAGAACCATCTTTTCTATGTTTTCTGATTCAAGGTTGTTAACTCCACATTTGAATTGGTATAAACTATGATATATCTTGGATTCATATGAAACTGCTGCTTTTACCAGGGGCTGTTCTGAATCAGCCCAAGGCAGTTCATTAAAGAGTAGTGATAAGTGTTTGATGAAAGTCTGTAAAATTAGGGAATATAATAAGATAGCCCTGTTAACACCACTTAGAACAGCATTACAATTCTGGAAATCTTCAACATGTCTTTGTTTTGTTGCAGGACAAAGCAATAGTAATTCCGATACCTGCGCAGAATTCAGAGTTAAATATGTTGGTGCCATTGAAAAATTGAAATATAATGAGAGCAAAAGTCTTGAGGGGCCATTGGACTTGATAAATTACATAGATGTTGCACAGGTAAGTGGGTTACAAAAGACAGTAACAATGATGTCAGAACATCTTAAGCTTAGGTGTGTTCTTTCATATTATCACATGATCTGTCTTTCTTTGTAAATTTTAGACTTAGTTGAATAAAGTAGCACATTTTTAAAAAAGCATTAAGCTATGAATCTCAAAAGCTATCACACTCAGTTCTGTCATGCTGAGTAAGCGGGAAGATGCCCCCAAAATGCCGTTCTGCAGAAGTGAAGGCCTTTTCCATGAGTCCTTACTGAACCAGTATCCCATCTGAAAGTTGTTACCTTGCCTCCAGCACTGTTAAAATTAGTATCCGGGAAAGAATATCTCCTCCAGATTTCCTCAGCACTGTAGAAGTTTTCCTGCAGAGGAAAACATCAAGTTTCTGCTCATAATCACTCATGAACCTGTGACCAAAGAACCTGAATAATATTTGGGTTATCCTTGCCAAACTGTGGTTGCTTGCACTTACTTTCTGTGCTAAAAGCCATAATTGGCTGTTCTCATTAGGTAGCTGATTGTTTGTGTCTTTAAAAGCACAGAATGCCTGTTTATCATATAGCAACTTGGCATTTCAAGAATCTGAATACATGCTAAGTCAGTTTTTACAGCCAAGTAATGAAGTGGTGCCGGTGTGGAACACGGATCACCTCGGGTCGCTGCAGCATGACAGACCATGCACGATTTTTCAGCCGATCTGATTTGACTACAGGGCCAAACTCTCCCCTGAGATGATAAATTCCTTTCTTGAAGCATGTAATATTTAGAGTAGAATAGAATAGAGCAGAATAGAGTGTTGCAGTTGGAAGGGACCCACAGGGATCATCAGCTCAGCTGCCCAACCACTTCAGGGCCGACCAGCAGTTAAACATGTTGTTAAGGGCATTGTCCAAATGCCTCTTAAACACTGACAGGCTTGGGGCATCAACCACCACTCTAAGAGGCCTGTTCCAGGGTTTGGTCACCCTCTCAATAAAGAAATGCTTCCTAATGTCCAGTCTCCCCTGAATATATTTCACATGCTGTGAAGAGACCGGATGAGGCCACGAATGGCAGGAGGACCCCACACAGCAGAATCTGAGCAGGGTTCGTGGTGTTGCTGTCCCAGTGGACCCAAGTACACATAAACACATTTTCTGTTATGTATCTTCATTGTTCATGTTCTTCTGTCTGCACTAAAGGCTTTTGTTTGTTTCCCTCCAAAGCAAGATGGAAAGTTACCTTTTGTTCCAGGTGAAGAGGAGTTTATTATGGGAGTTTCCAAATACGGCATTAAAGTTTCAACATCTGATCAATATGTAAGTGCTTCACACAAACTTGTCTTTCTGATGAGAGTTGAAAAGTGCCTTCATTTATTTCTCTGATGGATGATCTGTGTGACTAAAATGTCATTTCTGACTTTAAGCAGAAGTCAAACAAGCAAGCTCTCACAGCAGCACTGCTTCATGTCATATCTCCACGGGGTTCTGTATTTTCCTGGTTGGATTTATGACAAAAAGTCATTCCTTTTGAGATAGAGCACCAGAAGAAAGGCAGGCAAGCGTATATGCTCTTTGGGCACATCTTCCTTTCCCTGTGGCTTTCTTGCCATTCTCTCATGGGGAAAAGTAGTGTGACTGTGGTGGCCAAGACCAGTGGTTCCTCAGCCTGCAGTTCCCGCTGGTGTTACTGGGGAGAGGGAAAAACAAAAGATGGTGTTAAGAATACCTGAGTTGCCCACCTTTTTAAAGTTCCAGCCTTGCATTCCTGATCCAAGAGTGTGAGTTCACTCCAGCAGTAAAGCCTCATGATTCCACTTTATTGATCAAGCCTACTTTTTGTTTGCATCATTTCCTACTTGTTGCTTTTCCCTCAGTGCATTTCAAGTAGCTTTTTTGCTAAAAATAAAAATCCGGTCTCTTCCCCAGGGCCCTCCAGTTGCCTTTGTGTAGCTCTGTATTGCAGCCATGTGGTTTCCTTCTGGTTGCCCTCAGAGCCCCAGATACCATAAATACTTGGCCTTATGAAGTCATGACCCATCAGCAACCCAGCAGTGCCTGTTCATAAAAGCTTTGAGTATGAGGACAGAGAATAGCATTGCTCAATAGCTGAATGCTCTGAAGGGAGCCAAAAAGTTTCCTCTGGTCCCTTCAGAAAAAAAAAGCACTTGTTTCTAATGCCTGGGAGGAAGGGTAGTAGTTGTTACTCAGACTTTGAATTTTTTGGGGTTCTGTTTTTGCTGTCCTTCTAAATTCTTAATTCTCATTAAAACAGAGATTACACTATTACTTGAATTCCTTTGTGCTTTGATAAAGATCTAGTAGGTAATTTTAAGACTGTCATCCATCATTTTTCTGTCTTAGAGCTGAAAGCATGCACAAGCTGATAAAGCCTGTGGTTAAGCTAGCTTGCAGAGAGTTTTATTGCATTGCATTGTGTGTCCCAAATTCTGGCTTTTTGCATCTGTGTCACTGTTGACATTTAATTTGTCCTTTAGTATGTTAGTTCACCAAGCTCTTTTCTTAGAGTTCCAAAATACTGATAGGAGGGGAGGAAATTAATTTACAAGGAGACTGTGTACTTCAAATAATTTCATCCTCCCTCACCTGGTGATAATCCACATGCATGTTAGCACTGTAGCAAGTTCAGGGCAAGTAACTCTTGAAAGTTACTAGTAATTTGGTGAACAATCTTGGCATCTTTCATACAGAGACTGGAGGGTTGATCCAGTAAGTTCCCCGTGGGCTCCAGCTGCCCTTGGAGCTGTGATGGTTGGTGATGGTGTGAGCAATTGTGAGCAACTGCCGAGTGAGCGTCAGGGAGGGAGATGTTTTTCAGCATGGTGGAGGGCTCTCCCTGGAAGGTTTTGTGGCAGGCAGCAGCTCACTGTCCATTTTTACAGCTTCTGCATCAAGGACCCTTCAGCTACTGAGAGAGCCAAGGTGTTCAATGCCTTGAATATGGAAACAGAGCTGTCTTGAGTTGCTAAGGCCCTGGAGATGGTACGATTGGAATAAACCAGATGAGTATGATTGGAGGGTAGGATGGCTGGAGAAGAAAGGCTTTGTTGTAGGGTAGGTCTGCAGAGACCTTGTGCTGGATGACTTTAACCAACCCCTTTTTAGAAGGGCCAAAATAGGAAGTGTTGGGACTATGGTGAAACCCTGCAGGGGTGGTGGAGAGTGGAAGTGTCCCAGACAAGGTCTGTGGAACAATCAGGACATACCCTGTGGCTCAGGCCACAAACAGCCTGGCTACAGCCACATGGCTGCTACCTCCCAAAGCAACTGACCTTGTCTGTACCCTGTTTTGGGACAAGTTCCTTGTGTGTACAGAACCAAGACAAGGGATTGTCTGGAAAAATACTGGAAAAGTAAGAAGCTGTTTTAATTTACATCTGTGCCTGAGGTACAGTGTCCCACCTGTCCCAGAGGGCGAAGGAGGGAAGGTGGAAAGTGAATGTGTGCTTTCCTAGTATGGACAGCAGTGTAGTCATCGAATCACAGAATGGTTTGGGTTGGAAGGGATCTTTAAGGTCTTGTAGTTCCAGCTCTCTGCCATGGGCAGGGAAACCTCCCACTAAACCAGGCTGCTCAAAGCCCCATCCAACCTGACCTTGAACACTCCAGGGATAGGGTATCCACCACTTCCCTAAGCAACCTGTGCCAGTTCAGTCTAAACCTACTCTCTTTCAGCTTAAAGCCATTCCCCTTTGTCCTGTCACTCCATGCTCTGTGAAAAGTCCCTCTCCAGCTTTCTTGTAGGCCTTTCAGGTACTGGAAGGTGCTAAAGGTCTTCCCAAGAGCCTTCTCTTCTCTAGACCGAACAACTCTTAGCTTGTCTTCACAGTCCACACAGGAATGCAATTCTAAAATAGAAGCAAAAATTAAAGCTAAAGTTGTGTTAAACTGCCACTTTTTAAAATCTTTAAACTCTCAATTTAAAAAAAAAAAAAATTACTATGGAATATTTTTCTCCTGTAAATAAATCTGAAGTATTCTTTTGTAAGAGAGAATATAAACAGGTGGAAAACTGAAATAGCTGTTGAACTGTTCCAGAGTAACTTCTGTTTGCTGTGTGGTTTCAGGACGTGCTACACAGGCACGCTCTCTATTTAATTGTACGGATGGTCTGCTATGATGATGGTCTGGGAGCAGGAAAAAGTTTACTGGCTTTGAAGACAACAGATGCAGCCTCTGAAGAATGCAGCCTCTGGGTTTATCAGTGCAATAGTCTGGTAAGAGTTTATGCTTCCAGTTTTTAATTTAGGTATTGGAATTTTGACTGTAAAGGGAGATTCTAAAACCTAAGGCCTTTGTGAAGGCTTTTGGCAGAAGAAGAATTGCTCAATTAAAAAAAAAAAAAAG
>NW_020955390.1:123142-178571 GCF_003031625.1 Empidonax traillii | reverse complement strand
GTACAAGGGGCCTTTGTGATACCACAGACCGGCTGTAGCCACACAATCCTCAGAGAGACTGGCTGTGCAAAGAGCCACACACCCTTGCACACGGTACTCTGTCATTCCTCAAACATGACTTGAAGAAATTATTCCATCTTCAGGTTCCAGGACAAGAATTTTATATTTAACATGATTTTTTTTTTCCTAAACCGTGTTTTGTATATTATTGTCAATATTGTAGAAATGTAAAATAAAACCGACACTTACTTCTATCTCCTTGTCTGAGAAACAATTTATTAATACAGGCTTGGGTTCTGCTTAACCCAGATATTAGAACAAAACAAAAGCAAAGGGTAAAAGGAACAGAAGAGAAGCAGACGAAGATTTTAAAAGTAGTTTTATTTTTCCAGACATTTGACTGGCTGACAAGAGTAAAATTTATTAATCATGCTCTAATTATAAATCACTGCATCCAGGACATTGAAAATAAGAGTTGATTTTAGGTTATACAATATATACAGTTGCTCTGCAACTAAACAAAATAAAAACAACAGAATTGAATATTATACATCTCATAGCATTCTAAGCTGCATTTTATGTGTCACTTGCTCCTTTTTAAACAGTTAACACAGCAACCTAATAGTCTGTCTATTAACAGGATTTTTGAGTCATTATTTTAATCAGATTTGAAAAGTTGTATGAAATATGCCAAAATTTTGGACTTAAAATTCTTGATTTTATATTATAAATAGATATCTACAAGCTCTAGAATTTCATTTTTCTCTGCCAGAGGAGAAAACTTTGAGAAATATGGGAAATCAAGGGATAAATTTTGCTTAGCTGCTCTTTATTGGTCCTCAGGATTTTATCTGTCAGCACTGGTAGTGCTATCAAGCTGTGGTCTAAAAGTTTCCTAGTTTCTAAGTGACCAGTTATGACATTTTCTTGTATTCCTCTTCTAGCAGAACTCAAGGAAAATTTGCATAATTTTTTTTACGAATTGTTACATACACTATAAGATTCTGTGTTAAAAATACTGTACATTAGGAGATCTGTGCAAAATAATATGCCCATTTACTCTCTAGACTCTATCAGGGATAGAAACATACAAAATAGTGTTGCAAACTGAACATATCAGTAAGTGAATAAAACTGTAGTGCTAAACTATTACTCTATCATTTTACTGGGAACTTTGAAAATACGGACTAATTTGCTTCGACTTGCAATAAAAATATCTTGAAACATTCCAGTTTGTTCCCCGTTTATACTGCAGCAACAGCACGTAAGAGGTGAAAGTTACACGTCCGCGTGGCTGTACCCACACCCCTGAGAGGCATCAAGCCACGGTGCCATTCAGGAAGGGTGGCACAAGGTGAGATCAGTGTTGCTCTTCCAGCACCTCTGCAATGTGATTTTTCTCCAAATAAGCATATATGGTGGTGGTGGCCTGCTTTCCATTGCATATGAAGGGGCCAATTTAAGCACCATTTGCCAGAAATTCAAAGTTCTCTTGATAAATCTAGAGATACAATATTCACGAAACGTGATCAAAGCCAATGTGACCTAGACATTGATTTTTCGTATCCTATGCCTCAGTTTCCTGTAGCATAAGCCAAACCTGGTACAATTTCACAATATACAAACATCAAAATGACGTCAGATTTGCGTTGGTATTTTATATTCCATCAACCAACTGGGAACTATCCATGGCCTAGCCTTCGCTCACGAATCAGTAAAACAAATTTAACAACAGTGTAGCTACCATATATGTGGGTATACTATATAAATACAGAGTGACTTGCAAACTATCACTGTTTGCAAGGTAGTGGCACACAAACTCTATAAACCAGAACATAACATAGTGTACTTGTGAGGTGTCAGATACCTTATTGACCAAGGATAATTACCTAAGTGTTCCACCAAATCTGTTCTCCCTGTGAACACATTGCTGGATGATTTAAGGAAAATTCAAGAATCTAAAAACAAAGTCTAAACGCTATAATGAGACAAGTGTAAGAAAAGCTCTGCAATCCATCATCATAGTTAAGCACATTTCAGGAAATGCAGTTTTCAAATCCTTGAGTTAATGTAGTAACTCATTAATATTGCCATAGTTTAGTTAACCAGCAGTAGTCACATTAAATGACCAAAATGGATGAAACATACAGAAAGAACATTCAAAAAACAGGCTCTACACACGTGCAGCATAGAAAAACAAAACAGTCTCAAGCTCACAAAATTAGAACTAGAAAGTTCAACGACTAACAGATTTCAGATAACTTTAAGCAAATATCTACATCCATTCTGAAAGAAAGAAGTTTCTCCTGTGGTAAACTGAAATACTTTTCCACTTTTACCTGGCCAAAGACACACGATTAAAATAATTTCTTCTGCAACTGTTGACATCCTGGATGACAGCCAGTATGGCAAGATGCTGAATGAGTCCAATTCAGAACTACACAGCAGCTCGCACGTTTTGGTTCCAACACTTCAAATGGTGTTTGAAGAATTGGACAAATTCACTGCCCTGTTAGATGCACACACAATTTCTTTGACTGGGGAAGCAACACTGAACTGTAGTACTGTCATGTTACAAAAGGTAGAATAAAATTACAGTAATCGATAAGAACATTCATAATGTTGTGATGCTCAGACACATGAACTTTGATTGTTAAAGCTTTTCAGTTCACCTTGAAAAATATAGGAAGAGTTGGTTTTTTTTTTAAGTGTAAACTGCTTATGAGAAGTTTTCACATAGAAAAAAGTTTTAAAAGTCCCAAAATCAGAACGATGGCAATAAAAAAGTAAACTACAGTACCTAGAATTTGGGCAGTGCTCTGGCAAGGTGTCTGCAGATAGGTAGGTGAAATGAAATAGAACAAAACTTATTTCTGTGACCGCTGGAAATGAGAAATGTCTCCATTTATCAGTAGCAATTTAGTCAACAATAAAGTGCACAAATGATACAGGGAAAGCTCCTTTCCGACTGGGATCTCCATCAATATGACCAATCTGAAAGAGTCCAGATATTTTTCAAGTTAAATCTCAAAATGCTATTTCAGTATCACCAAAATAAATATCAGTGAACTTCCTGCCTGTAGTACAACAAGCCTCTCCCTACATCTTTTCTGCGGTAGTGGTATTTTTGAGAATAGGAAAATTCAGTTCTCCACTGCTGCATCATTTCAGTGCAATCTGTAATGCCTGGCAGCTCATCTCAGCCTCTGTTAAGTTGCTTCTTTAATCACTGCAAGGTAAAGGGGTGTATCATACTTCGGCTATTTTGGGCTTCACATGAATCTATTTATGTTTATACAGCATTATTGTCAATTTAGATGCAATTTGCAGCTCTGTTCTTTGCTAGCTAACAGATTAGGGCAAGTGTTTTCATGCACAATAATTTTCCAAGATTTTGCTTTAGCTGATGAGACTCTGGAATGTAAATAGTTGAGATGGTTTCCCTGCTCAAATAGACTCAGTTTCAGTCAGCTGAAGAATTAGGACAATACAAAGCTCTCTTTTGAGGCCCACCATACAGCATCTCTAATAGTAGCAGATTCTGAAATTACTGACACCACCCGAAAAATTTTCTGGATCACGCAGACCATGTCCCCCATATATTGTATACCCTATTAGATTATATTTTTTTTTCTGAATGAGAAAAAAAAGCTAAAAGCTTGTCGAAAGTTTGATTTTTTTTGAACAAAATTAATTTCTGCAATCAGGTTTCCATAAGATGAAACGTTTCTTTTTATTTGGAAACCCAGCAGGGGATCTTATGAAGTCAGTGTCAACCTCTAGATTTCATTTCTTTCTTTTTAAGTGTGTTGACATAAAATGCAAAATACTCACCCACCACTCCTGATCTTCTTCACCATCAACTACAATAATGTCTCCCTCTGAAAAAGTTAGCTCATCTGGGTTATCTGCTACACAGTTGTAAATTGCTTTTACTCTCTTGGGTTTAGTTTTTGACTGGAATGAAAAAAATAAATAAATTTAAATAATACAGCACAGAAGAGACAGAGCAGACTTGAAGTTGATTTAAAGAAAGTTTCAGAACTGCTTCCAACCATTATTTTTCATAGCTTAGAGTTCAGCTACATCTTTTATGCTGAGTGCTCATGCTTCAGTTGAATTTGGCAGCACCCAAAGCTGTTTGGAACCACTGTGCCAACAACATGGTTCCAGGTTTCCCTTAGAAATCTTCCATTTTGGCTCACCCAAACCTGTCTTCAGAGCTCCACATCACTGCAGGGAGCACAGTTTTGTTCAGAAGATGGGGTGATCAGGACTGAGTTCTGTGCAGCAAGAGTAGCAGCAGCAGCATTACCTGGGGGAGGCCTGAGCCACCTGCCAATACACTCCTTAATTTGCTAAATCCACTTCAGAAGTGTACAAACCCTCCAAAACATCCTCTGCCTCTCAGCAGTGCTCTGAAGACTGCCAGCTGCACGAGTCATTTGGCAGCTCTTTCAAAGAGAAAGTTTAGTAAGGAGTTGCAATATTCCAGTGTGACTGTGGACTCCAAGCCTAGCTGTGTTCTGTGTTAAATGATACCAAAATTGTTTTGCTCTGGTTTCAGAGAATCTACCAGCCTAATCTCACACCTCTCCCAGTGTAACTCAGTTAGCTGCTGCATTTGTTTTCAGCCTCCTCGTCCTCTGTTGCAGACCAACAATAATGCTGCCTACACAGCGTTTCCATGCAAAACAAGCCAGCACAGGTGAAGAGACAGGACCTGGAGACAGAGTGTAAGCTTTCTACCACAATCCACGCTTTTCCCAGGCATAAGGAGAAAAAAAATTGCTCCTTTCTACTCTAAGATGCCAGAGCAGAGCTGTAAGTGCCATTTAGGTCAGAGATGGCTGTAATGGGTGTTTGGAACAGAAACTCCGGATGGGATAAAGAAAAGATGGTCTCATCACCATCCTGGAGTCCCCCCAGGGACTGGTCCCACACTCTTGTTAGGTCAGCCATGAAGCAGCAAGCTTGGAGAGGAAGAAGAGATTCCATTCACAATTCTCTACCAGCAAAATGCTCTGCTGTGGACAATACTGCCCAACAGGCTCTCATGTGCCACTTTGTTAGAGCTGAGCACCAGGCAGAAAAAAAAATGGGCCATGTGGATGGGGAAGGAGGGAGGCAGCATGATGGTTATGCTCCTCTGTAAGTACCCATCTGTATTCTAGTGCAAAGCCTGGTCTGCCCAGGGCTGGCACACCCTGAGGCTCTCTCACCCCTGTGAACTGCCAGCCTGGCATGGCAGCACAGCAATTTTGGAGACACTCCCTCTCAGACAAGCGACAGTCTGAGGCATAACCACCTTTTAAGTCAAAAGGAAAAAGCTTCATATCAGTACAAGGGTGATAAAATGGCTAACTTCAAAGTGCAGTAATTACAGGTATTTCTTGTTCTTTAGAAGGCAAGGAAATGAAAACAGATCTCATTCCCAGAGGAATAAAATCGTCCAGGGAAGTTTCCCATGTATCTACAGTCTGATTTAAAAAAATCTAAATAACATACTGGGGGAAAAAGAAAAAAAAAAAAAGATGAATCAAGAATTTCCCTCTGCTAAACAGGTTAGTGGGTAAATGCACTGTACAGGAGATAAGCCCCTGGATACATATGAATATACAGCTAGACCCATCTTTTCTTTACTAACATTTCCACAATCATTTTCTAAAGCTGGGCTGACCTCTGGATTTTCTGGCAGGGTAAAGACTTAGCAAAAAGTGCTGGAGTATAAAGCTAAATGGAGCAATTTAGCCAAAGAACTTTAGCTAGACTGATCTAGCTAAAGCTCTTTAGCTGAGGGGCCCTTGACTAAATCTCAGCTAAGATGCTTTAGCTAGATTGATTAAGCTAAAGCACCTTAACTAGCACACACCCCCTGAGCCAGGTTTTCCCTTACTCTCTGTCCTGTGACAGAAGAAAGTCATCCAGCTGAATTTCTCAGTCACAAAATTCACCCCACTGAAGCTCTAGAGACATCTGGAAAGTCATATTTGTTTTTCATACTATGTAGTTAATATTAAACGGTGAAGATGCTGACCCTAGAAACTAGTTAGGACAGCCTATTCACTCATAATTAAAGCATTTTGTCCTATTAAATAAAAAAAAAATAAAAAGGAGAGAACAATACAGAAACTACAACAACTTCAATTGATACATAAAATCAGGTAAGGAGCTGTTTCAGAACCACAAATGTGTAGGCACTGCTCACACCTGAATCCCAGCACAGCTGGGAGAAATTGTGACCAGGACCCAACAGCTTCACAAAGTAAATATAACAATGTAAGCAAAAGGGATAGATTTTTTCACTTTACACTACTTAAAGCATTTAATTTTGTTATGGCCTAAAACATGAAAGTTATTTTAATGCAAGACAGACAGTAACTTGGTTGAACAAGTGGGGGAGGCAAGAAACCAGAAAATTTTGTATTCCCAACTAATGCAAGATGAACTGCAGATTCTCCAAGGCTTCTCAGAGAAACAGCTAACAGGGGTTCTAAGAACTCAAGACCAACATGCAAGGCTGTGCACACAAACACAATGAAGTCTGTTCTGGAATTGCTATTTCAGTGGACATGGTTAAGGAAAAACAGATGAAGGGGGAGAGACAGAGGACTGAAGAAGGTAGGTCTTTTCATTATAGCCCATTAATAAGACCATCATAGAGCCAGGAACAATACATGTCCTACCTCTCTATTATTTACCCACCAAACCACACTCCTGAACAGAATGTAAAGCATGAAATAGCCCTGACCTGGTCACATGCATCATCTCAGAAAGTATGGATTCTATATTGTGACTTGCTTACTTCAGAGAAATACTCTCATGATCAAGGATATGGATGTTTTATGTCTATCACACAAGAAAGCAACAGAAAATTGGAGCAAGGATCAAAAACCCAGCTAACTACACATAATGTACAGCTCCACTGCATCTAGAAATACATCCCTTTACCTATACCAGTAAAAGAATACAGATACTGACAGATATGTGTGTTACCACTCATGATCCTAGACTGAAAATAACAAATAAGAGCACAATTGATCTGATGGATCAGATCAAGAGTCCATCGAAATCCAGTCTCTCTTTTCTAAGAGTCTCTAAGGTTGGGAGAAGGTGGAGAAGAAAAATACAGAACATGTCCAGGCATTCCCCTTCAACCACTTTCTGTTGGGGATATGCTTACCAAGAGATTTCTCTCCTGTCACCAGGTGAATGCACAACAGAGAGATGCAAAGAGAATCAACTGCACAAGGAACCAGTTTCTTTTTTTTTGGGCTTGACTCCTACTAGCCTTGTCTGAAGCTGTTTCATCCACCTACATGAACAACTATGAGTATATCTGCTTCCATTATAAAAGTAAGCACCAGAGTTCCCTTTTTATTTACTTCACTGAAGATTAAGAATGAAGCTACTTACTTACAGTTACTTACAAGTGACTCATTCACCAAGCTCACCTATGAGTGACTAACTCATAAAGCTTATCTATCTTCAATAAGTCAAACAACACATTCTGTGGATTAGACACATTTGAACACCACCAAGGAACCCATACTTCTTTTCTTTGGTTTCTCTTTGTTTTTTTGGGTCTTGGGTTGTTTTTTTTAAATTTAAAAATCACATACTATCTTAGAGGAAATTCAAGAAAAACAAAATTTTCATAAATATTTAGTACAAGTCACACATGCACTTAAACATAGGGTACAGGCTCTGTATGCTTCATGATTCTCACACTTTCTCCATAACAGGATACACTATCATGTCTGGTGTGTTTAATAGAATGCAGATTTAATAAAATCAAATGCCAGATTTTGTACTTACTATTTGTGATTTCCTTGGCATTGGTGCCGGTGGCTGGATTTGTGCCAAAGTATTTGTTGTAGAACCAGCCTGTGTTCCTGGAATGTCGCATACAGAAGAAGACTCTCCTGCTAAAGCAAGTACACCAAGTAAATATTAGGCATGCTTCAAAAAAAAAGTACTGGTATCAATTGAAACCAAATGAATTACTCTTTAAAGGACATAAATAATTTTATATTCCAAAAGTATTTATTTTTGATGGTTCTTTTTAAGTGACCAAACAGAATTTTCTATTCTTTTCCTTACCAAAAGATAAACCTCTAAAACAGATGAGGGCAAAGCCAAATATATCATCTCCCCATTCCTTCAGTACAGACTGTGTAGTGTTAGAACCTTTCTTTCTGACTAAAGACCATCATTATCAAGATGATGTATTCTTCACAGGAGACTCCTGACACAGATGACAGGCATTAGCAAATTCCTCTTAGATACAACAAGAGGAAATAAAAAAATCACAGTAAAAACAAATGAACATAAAATATATAGTGGAAAGGAAAACTGGGCAGGAGAAATTCCACTACAACCACCACAGACTCTACATAAACTTTACTGTAGAGATTTTATGGTGATTACATTACTGTAATGTCCCAAAGTAGTAGTTACTTTAGATAATGAAAAGTGCAGAATGAATAATGAACTTTGAATAACAAACACTGTTTGTTACCATGAAAAGAGTAATATCAATTTGCAATTTAATTAAAAGTGACACCTGTATGAGCTTTAGATTTTCAAACCAGAAACACATTTTTCTATTCTAAAACGTGTATCTGAGACCTTGTTTATGACACATGCAAACAACAGAGCAAACTAGATTTTTCATAATGTTACTGTGAGAGTGACCCAGCATTGACACAGGTTGCCTGGAGAGGTTGTGGAGTCTCCGTCCTTGGAGACACACAAAAGCTCTCTGGGCATGGTCCTGAGTGATCCACTCTTGATGTCCCTGTTTGAGGAGAGGGGTTAGACCAGATGACCTGCCAACCTCAACCTCTGTCATTCTGCCTATTACATGGCCCCATTTACATTAATTGGCCCATAATTCTGTTCATGAAGAACTTGTGTATCAAGAACTTGTGTAGGCATCAGGGCCTACACATCAAGAAAAATGTTGTACTGACTGTATTTAAATGTGTAAGGTAAATTAAAAAAAGAAACCCACACCACAAACCCACGCTCTCCCTTAGATTGTTATAATGATAGCTTAATTGCAATAGAACTAATTTCTAAACCACAATTACCAGATTGTTGTAGAGACCCAGGTCCTCTGGTCTGCCCTTTGTTAGTTAAGCCAGATGACTTCTCAGTCCTGTGCAGAAAGTGAGAAATTGATCCACTTCAGAAACAAACAAGAACTTGAAATGCAGCAATACAGAGTACTTTCCAAATTTTAGAAGTCTTGGCATGTCTTCAGTATATTCTGGTGACAGCTATTTTGCTTTTAAAATTATTACTTTTTTTCCTGTACTTTGATTATGCCAATTGAAAGTTGCACTTAATTCAAAAAAGGGAGAAGAATAATATAGGTGCAATTGATGCAATTTGTGTCTTTTCCCAGGTTCTGAAGTTCCTTTCACTGTTTTTTTTTAGTTGTTTTTTTGTTAAAATTATGCATCCATATTAGACTAGGCATTATAGCAAGCCTCAACAAGTTGTGTCTTCCTTTTACTTAGTATGGTATATGCAATACAAGAGCTAGAAAAGGAACTTAAAGGCCAAAGATTGCTTACGTCTTTCAGTCCCATTTTGTGAATGAAACATTATTTCTTCCAAACTTTTCTCAAAGGTCCTACTTTCTAGACTTCTCATTGCCTTATTGATCTCCCCTGGTTTCCCCTCACTATTCTGTATCTTTACTTTGCTGCAATGCCCTAAACTGAACTCAGCAGTCCCACTGAGGCACTACTGAAGTTGAGCCAATAGGGAGGATCAATTCCTATCGTTTTCAGGCTATAGTAAAACAATACCATTTTAACTCTTCCACAACAGCACAAGTTGTCTGACTTGCTTTTATTTATGATTCACCAAGTCCTTACAGATCCTTCTTCTAAAGACTTCTGCTTACCCATACTCTACTGCTCTCCATGCTTTGTTTCCGTAGTTGATTGTTTTTAATTACTAAGTGTTGCTTACTGAATGATTCCCCCTCTTCTCCCTTGACTACCACTGCAGTTTGTCAAGGATGCTTTGGATACGATCCTGTTTTCCAGTGCACTTGTCTCTCCTAACTTAGTTTTCTGCAAATTTAAAAATTATTTTTTCTGTTCCATGTCTCTCTACTCCTCTACTTTCACTCTACAAGTGAAAAGATTGAAAGGAATTGAACTTACATAAAGCATGTGAGCAATAAATGGCACAATCAGATATTAGATCCCATTATCTCTTCTTTGTTATTAGATGAGAATTAGGACTCAATTATTCTTTGTGACTTGTTATTTCCATCACAGCTAAGCATTCTGGAGATATTCTGCAAGTCACACAATCTTAAATCACTAGGCTGTCTTGTTTTTACTATAGAAGTCCTTGTCATCTGTTTCCTTAGTGTCTGCCTTCTATTCATTCCCATACTCTAGAACACATCACTGGCAGAAGTGTGTGTGCTTTATAGGTTACTTGTATGCTACATATCATACAATTGGTAAGTTGCTAATAATGATGAAGTATATTAAATACTAAAATGACATCAGTTACCCAGGAATAGGCTTTTTTTGAGAGATTCTACTCGGAGGTTGTGGGGGCAGTGGTGGTGGGGTTGGCTTATTTTGTGGAGGAGCTGGTTGCTGTTTTGATTGCTGGTTCAGAGCTTCTATAATGCTGGCTGTCTTTGCCACTGGAGGTGGTGGTGCTGGAGAAAGTACATCTACAGAGGAAAGTTAGACAACAAAATGGAATTAAACTTCTATTTACCATTTTATTTCTCGTTTCGTTTCTTGGGTTCTCATCATAGGTTCTCCCTGTTCCAGGACTTAACCCCATCTAAGAAAAATGCTTTACTACCTGCAATCAATACCTTTAACTCCACTGGAAGGAGGACCTCTTTGGAAAGAGGATTACCTTTTGTTACAAGAACTTAAATTCATTCATCAATAAAGTACAAGCAAAGAAAATTCTTACCAAAGTCAGTCATATTCTTGAAAACTCTAGATCAGAATATATTTAATAAAGTGCTAATATTATTTGCTCAGTCAAGACCTTCAGTTTTTGTTTTATGGAAAAGTAACTGAATGAATAATATCAGAGAAATTTAGAGGAACATCTTTTCTTAAAATCCTGTTATGATTAACAACTAACTTCACATTAGATTTAGCAATTAATTAAAATTTTTACTGAAACCACCACAACAGCAGCTGGCAATGCATTAAAACAAATTTTGCACTCCAATGGTCTGCAAGAATCAAGCACAACATGGAGACACAGCCCCACGCCTACATGTAACACTCACCTTTACAACTATTGAGAAATGCAGCACTGAAACTACAAAATGATGAGTTCTTTAGATCTAGTAATAGATGGTATTTCCTGCTGACCCTGCACTACACCATACAGTCCTCACTGGAACATCAGAGAAGACAGTTTGTTACTGGATGGGAATGACAGGCCAAAGCTACAGTCACCAAAAGAGGAAGTATGAATTGTGGAAATGGAAAAATAAGCCAACTATGATTAGATACAGCAGAAGGCAAAACAGGGGAAAGTGGAAACATACTTGTAGATGTTACACGCAATGGCGGCACAGGGGGATGAATAGCTGGTGGATCAGATGAAGACCTCTGCCTGCTTATACTTTCCACTCCTAAAGAATTTGTCTTCCACATTGCATTAGATGAAGAAATTGTCTGAATACCACTGCCAAGTACTGAAGGCTGAACTAAAAAGAGAGGAAAATACTGTATTATTATTATTGCTTACCCTAAGCACAAAGTGTTAATATTCACACCCGTGCTTTTAGAAATAGTGCAGCCAGACCACTACATTCAGCAATAGGAACCACTGCATCCTGCTGGGAAGCCAGAGCAGAAATCAGTCTGGTGTAAAAATTACTCAGCAAGACTTCAACCAGAAACTTCTAGTATTTTACCTAAATGTAATTTGTCTCCAGTCATTACTTTAGAATACGTTAACACTTTTAAAAAGCTGAAGTTTCTCAACAAGAAGACACAAGGCAAGTCTTGCTATCTTTTTTAATCCCTGACTGATATCTATAATTTTCTCAGGTACTGCAAGAAAAGGACCTCGCACTCCAAGGGTGTTAGTGCACATTGCTCACTCGAAGTGACACATCAATTTTGACTTGGAAACAACGTAAAACTGCAATTCTGAATTTCACCCAAGCAAGAAGCTATAGTAACTAGTCACGAAACAGTTACAAAGTATGACTTCTTCAGGGCCTTCTTAATGACAGTATTCTTAGGCTGAAGAGCTGCCTCCTCATTTCATAAAAATGCACTACAGGTTTTCTTCATAAGGCCAATATTTTGCACATATTATGCCACTTCTCCCTGTTCTGCACATGAGCATCATATTAAGAAAAGATGAAACAGAGTAAGGTATGAATAAATATTAGGTTGCAGGGAAAAGCATAAAAGGCTCAGAAGACTTGGAGATCTGCCTAAAGCTATGAGGATAAAGGAGTAATAATACACCATAACATCAACAACATCAGCAATCGACAACAAGCTAGGATTGATGATACTATTATAGCTTTTAACTAAGAATATAAATTAATAGGCTAATACATTGCTAGAGTAAAGAATATGAGTTAATAACCTAAGGCAGGCAGCATGTCTTCCTGGCATGAGCTGTATTATAGCGGTGCCAAGAAGTCTGGGGTTGGGAATGAAATTAAAATGACACTCTTTGAAAAGTGCCATTTAATCAAGGGCAAACAGTGGGTAAAATAGCATGGTTGGCCATGATTAAAATAATATCAAAGGGTAAAAGTCTTTTTAACTATTCAATTGTATTACTAATTCAGAGATAGACTCTAACAGTTAACATAGTGTTCATTTAACAGCTCCTTCTGTCAATTTTCCTGTTTGGTGGGGGAAACATTCCTTTCCATCAAAAAAAACAACTTTATTGAGATATTAAGTTTAGAGTTCATGTGAAAATTCTAGAGGAAAGGAATCCCACCCTGGTTAAGTTTTATATGCTACTTAACTTCCCCCAGTCTCATGCTACTCTTTTAAAGTAACCCAAAACCATGCTGTTCTATTGTTCTCAGTTTTTCTACTCCCAAAACAATATATTTTAACCCAACTCTTATGCTGAAGTCATTTCTGTGAGAGCAGTAACTGAATTTTCATATTACACAGATGATCAATCTGCCATCTTAGACACAATCACTGGTGTGTGGAGACTTGCATTCTGACTTCTGCACAGTGCTCCCAAAGGCAGAAGCCCATGTGTGCCTGGAACATTCCCTGATCATATCTCCTCTTATGGATTCTGATTTACAGCACCATAGAAAACCATGTGTTTAACAATAATTTTTCTTTAATTGAACATTACATAAATTTAGCATCCAGGAAAGCTAGTGGATTAATAAAGGTACTAAAACAATGGAACACCGAACATGACCTGTACAAAGAGGACCTACACAGATTTCACTGTGCTTTTTTACTATGGTCAAACAGATTACATACGAAGATAAGAATGAAATTCACAGCATCAGCTCTAATGGCAGATTTTGCAAGCACATAACCTTTCTGAATCAGGACAAGACATGTACATTTTACAGTCTTCTAATGATCTGGGTATAACCAGTAACTGGTAGTTATATTTTCAGTCACCCAGTTAGGGTTGTCTCCACATCATGACACTTTTATTTTTATTTCAACAACCTTGAAGAATATATTAAGAGAAGACTTTGCAATGTTATAATCTCGTGTTCTGCATACATTCTCCATTCTTCGATGTCTTAAACAAATTTTCACAGCAGACAAATGCTATTGAAATTGTATCTTTCAACTGAATCCTGACAACAACATCTTCAAGTATGAAAAAACAAAATATAACAAGAAAATTGTTGAACTAAACTAATTGCAAGTCTCCTTTTAATAAATAGTTTAACTCTAGTGAGATTATTTGGGTATTGTTTTCTCAAACACTGTTGTGTACTTTCTTATAAAAATCACTCAGAAGAGGTTGTGCAAATCCACTTCAAGCGTATAAAATGAAGTCATCAGTAAACCATTCCAATACTTACCTGTGCTAAACAACCGTAAAAGAAAACCTAAAAATATAAATTTTTTTTTAAAAAGTTACAACCCCATTCCTCTAATATACAATGGTATTTTCTGGTGTTAGTACCTTTGCCAATATTCCTTGGAGGTAGAGGAGGTGCACTACTTGTAACAGGTACTGCAGGCTGACCGGGAGGTGGACTGCCACTAAGTATTGCTCCATATGTTTCATTCTGTAATATACTTGGCATGAACCCTCTTTGCTTATCCTTAGCAATGTTGGCTGCATCTCTTGCCAAGGATGCTACATTAGGCTGAAGTTGGTTTGACCCAAGTTGGTAGAAGCTGACAGGCCTGTCCTCTCTCCGATTGGGACTGGGTTGCTTAAACACAATAACAAAAGTATTCATAATTACCACATTAGTTGTACTCATTTTATTTATTAGTCCATCAAAAGTTATTAGTTTCTATAAAGAAAAAATGGCTTCTAAAATGCATTTTTGTTGATTTTAATATGTAATCTAAAACCTACATTCTGTCCTCTTAAAGACAAAGTAACTCTGCACATGAACAAAAAAGATTAAATGTGAATTGCATTTCAAAACAATTAATATATTCTCATTTCTCCTCTAGTATACTCCTGTAGGATACTACTGTATCCTTATATACACAGGACTATACCTCTATGGATAATCAATATTGATAATCAGATCGGATCAAGATTCTCTGCATCAAAATGCCAGGCAATATTTTCAAAAGTGAATAAATACCCAAAGATCCTAAGCCTCATTTGAAATTCAGCAGTGCTAAATCCCAAACAGATGATCATGATCTCAAAACCCAGACTCAACTGCACCCAGTAGCTCAGCCTAAGACAAATTAGGAGCAAAAAGTTCTCATGAGCTCTCTTTAGCTCATTTGTGTTGCTGGACAAGTTCAGGAGATTACTTCAACTGGCAGCTTGGATGGAACATTGCTCATCCCATGTACATTACCAAATGAGATCTAATTAGTTGTCTTTGAGATTTACAGCAATCATCTGCACTTAGCATTATTCTTCCTGTTTCAAGAGCAAGCATAGTAATTATCGCTATCAAATCATAATTAAAATAGCTGGAGTTATAAATTCATGTGGCTACTACAGGAATGGGCTGTAACAATCCACAGCCCAGAGAACATAAATGTGCTTTCAGAAATAGTACTAGATAAACACATCGCTGTCATACTGTCTGTATGAAATTTAAATAACCATTTATAGTAATAGCATTTAGACAGAACAGATTTACACCAGGAGTATCACTAACAAGCAATCAATTTTCCTCTGAATATATTGAATGCTTATTTTGGATTGATCATGTAGGGCCTTTAGATGTGCTATAGCACAGCTTTATAGTTCACAGATTTACCAGAATGCTGTATGTGACAGCCAGACACATTAATCTCTACCCTTACTTTGGCTTAGCAGCCTCACTCACTAGCTGACACTCTCCATTCCCTGACCTCTCCACTGTCCTGTCCTTGTTTAAGCCCACACTTCTGCTTTCTAAAACAGTAGAAAATTCTGGTTTTGAATTGTTGATTCAGCTTTTCATTGGCTCACCAAACTGAAGCAGTTCAATACAGGGACAAATGTGTGTCAGAATGGAGGCAAAGCTAAGGAAGGACCAGGCACCCAGGCTGTGCAAGAGCAGCAGAAACCAGTTGAATTGTCTTAACCTTTTAGGTTAGACTCTCTTTTATATTAAATACTCCGGACTAAAAGAACTTAAATTTCAGATAGGACCTTTTCTGACAAAGATTAGAAAATCTATTCAATTGCTTTACCAGCAAGACAAGCCCAACAGCTTCACAATTATTAACAAAACTCTAATGGAATCCAAAGCAACAGTAGTATTCACCCATGCATTCAATGTAGTCACAGACACTGGTCTGTGATTAATAGTCCTTAATCTCCTTTCAGAAGTCCCTGCAGTATAAACCTATTAATAATAGGCAGTGAAATAGGAGCTTCATTACTTTAGCCTCACTGCTGAGTAGCAGATACCTTCCTATATCAGGTGGAGCTCAGGACTCAGAAAGAGGACACTCAATTGCAGAAGGCAACTGGCAACAATGAAGGAAGTGAACGAGAAGAACAGATCAAAAATACGTATTTAGAGCATGCCAGAAAGGGATTTCTAGTTGTAAATTACCACAAATTTTTACAGCTGGAGAAAAAGCGAATCTCTAGAATTTCAAGCTGCTTTATCAAAAGGGTCATCCTTAGTGCTGTTATTTTTTTGAATGGTGATACAATATATAAGAATACATAAATACTGGGATAGAAATACAAAACCTCACGCAGAAGTAAAAAGCGCTATAGTAAAAAGCAACATTATTGAAATAATTATGAACATCAAGCTTACACATGTACGTGTTCAGAAAAATAATGCTGATACAGACCTGCAGCTTTTCATCCACATCGTCATCACTTTCATCCAGATCTTCGTGGAGTAACCGCCACTCATATTCTACATGAACATGAGAATTAAATCTTCCAGACAGTGCTTGAGTAAGCTAAGGAAAAACGAGGTGACTGTTGACACCTATGTTATGTGCAGTACTTATTTTTAAACAGCATATTGAAAAACAAACAAAGCCCACATATAGAAGGAATCTTGATTTCAGTAATGTGGAAAGTTACTGCACTCAGGTAAATTTAAAGAATTAAGCTGTGGTACCAAATATCATACAAATAAATCCAGCCTGTCCACATCCCTCTGCAGAGCCTTCTTACCCTCCAGCAGATTAACACTCACTCAACTTGGTGTCATCTGAAAACTTACTCAGGGAATCTTACTTATGGATCTCTGACTTATAGCTCAAATAGAATCATCCCCTGGCCCCAAGAATTTTAGCATTTCTGATGCATTTAAAGAGAAATATAGCTTTCTTCCTAAAAGCCCATAACTATTTCTAGCATACCACTATTGTGTTTGAATATATTAACTGATCATTCAATTGTAAACTGTTAAATGTTCAGACATGATTTTGCTTATAAATGCAGACAGGGAAAGACACAATACTCACCAACTCTTCACAGTGAGTATGTTTTAAACGTTTAGCTATATCTAGTGGCGTCTCTCCTGCTTCATTTGCTACATTACAGCAAGAAAAGAAATATATGATGAGCAGTGTCATTATTAACATGTCCATTACTAAAGACAAGATACATAGTGAAGTACTAGATCAACCCACTAAAACTCATCTCTTTCCTTCATAGGTAGGTTCAACTCTTATCAATCCTCTGCTCACGACAAGCAGTAGTAATTCAATATGCTATATATAAATATAAATGACAGCCATGAAATGGCAGTATATATCTAGACATAAAAGACAGCAATTAAAAAACTAAATCTGTTTAAAAATAAGTGTAATGTATAAGTTAATTTTAAATTTGAACTAAACAGTGAATATTGATTCTTCTTATAATGAAGATTACGTTTACAGAATTATGATAAACAACTGAGGAGAAGACGCACTTATTCTGACTTCACTGTTTCTTATCTGAAGCAGTGACAAATAGGAAATCGAAGTACACATTACCCTTTTACCTATTTCAATAGAAGCCTTCCCTCTCAGCAGCAGTTTGAGGCACTCAACATTGTCTGTTAGACAGCAGTAATGCAGGGCTGTGCTACCTTTACAGGTTTGCTTATCTAGATTGCCACTATTGGAGAACAAGAAAGAAGAAGAAAGCAGATTAAACTTAAGTTTCCTACTCTATATGATTAAATTGCTCTCATTTGAAGATTTTCAAAGAATAAAATTACATTTGCAAATACGGTTTTAGTGTTTGTATTCATTTAGCATTTGTATTACTTGACACAAAAGCCAAGTCAATATATAGTTTCCATACACTCACCTGTTCTGCACTAAAAAGTCAACTATATGAAGTGATGTTCGATCAACTGAACGAACAGCAAGGTGCAGTGCTGTTTCATCTTGCTCCTAAGAATGAAATGAAAAAACACATTTATTTCCTCTGATCTACAGAGAAGCAGAAATTCTATTAAGACATAAATTAGATCAATTAAAACGCGTCATTTCAAAATATTCAGACACTTTACCATTAAAAACACCTGTGAACACTTATGTGTCCCTTTCGTATCTTTAAAGCAAACAAACAAATGGGTTGAAAACTAACAGATTATTGAATGATTTTATGTTTAGCATTTTAATGCATTTAAAACTCAATAGTATTTGGAACCAATTTTAGTTTAAACTATTTAGTATCATCTGTTGTTATTGCTAAATGACATCGTTAAAAGGACAAGCATTTAGAACAGCGTTTCAAACGTTATTTTCAAATAACTTTTAATTAATGAATGCATATTGCACTTTTAACAATTTGACTAATAAAATTTACAATACTTACATGGCCATTGGCCAGTGGGATTTTTTCTGTGAGATCCACGCCGTCAGCATATACTTGAACTAAACCAAAAATGTCTCTTGATTTGACTGCTTCACAAAGAGCATGCAATTTAGCTGCATTGTCAGCGTGCTTCTTCCTTGCATATTTTCTCTCAATATACTTGGCAGTAATATAATCTTTTCTTGCATTCCTGAAATTGAATATGATTTACTTCTATAACTTTCATCAGAAGATACACATTAGCATTTCCATAAATACATGCAAGTCATTTGAAAGAAGATCTGGGAAAGACTAGTTCTCATTCATTATGATAATTTTCTTTTTAAATATGCATGTAACCATGCAGCCTCATATTTCAAGTATGAAATGTAGTTACAGAGGATGAATCAAATATCCAGTACAAAGACAGACCACAAATTTTCCCCTCCAAACTCTGGTGCGTAGCTGAGGTAAAGACTACCCAGCTCTACGTACAGAAGATACATCAGAGCTTCATAATGCTGGTTTTATGTTGCCTTGCAGGTTTATGTTTACCTGAGTTGTACTCCTGTGCACATGCTGGAAAGAGATGGAAGGCATGGGACACAAAAAAATTTATCTTATACCTCTGCACAGACTATCCAGGCCTTGAATTTGAATTCCCAGTAGTGAAAGTACATCCTTTAAAGCAACTTTTCACAATAGCCATAAAGGGAGGATGTAGTGGAGCTTTTAGTTGCATTTCTAAAAAAGGTGAAAACTTAGCACATCTGAATCCACAAGAGTTATCACTTTTGCTGTTGATGCCTAATAACACATATCTGCTCTTCTTCCCATCACAGCAGGACAGGAGCTTACATGCCTCCCAAAGGCATAACTCCTTACCAGCTCTTGGGATGGACACAACATTGCACAGAAGACATTTAACAAAGTCATATCTTATCACCTACATACTATGCAACAGGCAAAAAGAAAAAACCTAACAAATAATAACAAATTGAATCAAGGGATAGCTCTTGTTCATAAAGCATTTGATAGTACTCCTTTGCAGTTTTTAAAGTGTCTTCAGATTCTCATTTCAATAAAAAAGCCCCAAATTTTAGATGTAGAGGTATCAAAATACATGATTTTTTAAATAAAATTTTTTAGAAGTGGTCTTATTATATTGTTTTACCAGTCAGTAAAATTATCAGTAGTTTTTAATTATTAATATTAATAATCTGCACTATTATTGATAGCAGTAATTGAAAATTATTTAAACTGCATTGTTTAACACTGGTTCTGTCAGAATGCTTGAAGTCCACATAATGTGAAATCAGCTTCATCCAAAGCCAATTTTTCTGGGTTTGTTTCTGCATTGTTTACTAGCTCTTTTATGATGGAGTCGTATCCAGCCAAGCAGGCAGCTGTCCTTGCTGTATCTCTGCCATCGCTGTTCAGTGTTTTCGAGGAATTCAGTGAAATGTTCTGCCTTTATTCCACATGATTACAGACTTCAGTCCTAGGTGTAGTTCCTGAACACTACGTGTTCAGTATCTTAAAGGTAAATGTGCAACTTACTACGTGTTTAAATAGGACAAAATTATTGCCTAATTTTTTTTAATCCCTATCCTTGTGTGTCTTTGAAGTTCCCAATAAGTCATGGGTAATTTGTTTCTGTCCCACAAGCCATGATTCAGAGAGTTGGTAAAATAATCCTTACTATTAGGGAAGGTAAGTCAGACAAAGCTCAATAAAACAGACATGCAAAGCATCAGAAAAAAGATTTCCTCCTTGGCTATAAGACTATAAATACGACACTACACATCTTCCATGGCCTGCCAGTCCAAACCATAACGGCACAACCCCTTAGCAATATTAAATTAAATGTCTACCTTTCTCAAAGGTAGTGGCTCTTTACTTACATATCACTGCTTGGGTTAGGTTTGACCGTCTCATCGACTGGCAGACAGAACTCCATAATTTCATTAAACCCAGCATTACCAATATTCTTTGCAAGCTGTAAAAAAAAGTAAATCCGCAGCTCACTTAATAAACATGCTCAGTTACTGTCAACACACACATTAGCACACCAAGGGGAGGACAAGGGAAAATGAGAGTTGGGATCTCTTATTTCTGATTCCTTGTTCTGCTACTATGTCAGTGATAATGAGCAGATTAGGTACCTTTTTGGATGTTAATTTTCAGTTAGGTTTAGCACATGAACAAGTAACTGCAGAATAATCCATCAAGACACCAGTTCATATGATAAATGCAAATACTTCGTGCTGGGTAAGAACACACATATGAACTGTCACACAGAGCAGCTGATAAGTGGTAACTTCTTTGTGTAGCAAAGCTGAATACATTTTCTTCCTTTGGGGATTAAAGTTTTCTTCTAAAAATAACACTAAATAATTAATGGGATAAGTATTTGCAAGTCCTTCAATTTTTAATCTTAGGCACATTTATATGTCAAACAGCTGTGTTCTTACAAGGAGCAACCAAGGGTAAAAAGACCTGAAAACACAAAAAATATGAAGCCTCTACTAATTTGAATTCTAAGATAAGGAAAAGTTTACTGTAGGACACTATGTTCCAGGAGGTTCCATTAAATTTGCATTAAGCTTTCTTAAATTATATTTATCCAGAGGTAACTTTCAGGATTGGAACAACATATTGTTAAAGTGCTAAAAATATACTTGTGTTAGAAGTATTTTACAGTACTATTTTTAAGTTAATAAAAGCAATTTGCTTACCAAAAGTTCAGATGTTCCCAGCACATCTAATGTAAGTGATTGCATCCTGGAATAGTGAACACCGAGTTCTCTATGGATTCCTGAGCATTCAATGCAAGTTAGAATTCCTAAATTTGTTGAAAGCCAGGTAGGATCTGAAAAACAAAACACCCACAGAATTAAAATTCATTCAGACAATTATTTCATTCTAGAAAATGTAGCAAACAGAAGTGAAATAGTTTTGAGATTGGACAGACCATATTATCAAACTGTAGAACCACTGCCTGGGGCGGGCGGGCGTTGTGTGTATTCCCCTGGGCCTGAGGGCCTGATTAAACGACCTGCTCTTTTTGTCTTATCTTATACACTAAACTGGCCTGGAGTTTCTTCTGCATGATCTCCTTAAGTTACAGTTTGGCTTGCTTACAGTTTTGAACTTACTATTAAGTAAAATAAGGTTTTTGCACATTAATTATATATTTTTTAATTTACGTCTTCACGTTTACTTTACTGGGAAACAAAAACAATGGGTTTTTTTAATGATAAAAGAAGTGAAGATTAAAATATTTATTTTATTTTTGTGAAGGACGGTGCTCTCCAAGGGAGCTACTCAACCAGTCCAGTTTGTCATTCTTCACACAACCTTTCAGCAACTGCATTTTTCTACCAATATAAGTGTCACATTCTCAACTGGCAGTACCGGTGCAATTTAAGCTGAAATAACAATGGGTTGTTGTTAGGGTTGGCGGGGGTTTTTTTGTACTTCAAATACAGAGTTCAGACTAAGTGAAGCAGAAGTGATTCTGAAGTACACATACAGCACACACTACAGTGGATTCTAACTCAACTATTTCAAAGATACTAAGGCTCATCCCTTTCCTTTTGTAACCCTTGCTTGTCTTTTCTCCCAGTATTTTGAATTTTATTATAACATTCCCTCATCTTCCAGACAAATAATTAATTTCTGAAGTTTCAGACAGCTTAGTAACTTATTTATTTGATAAAGGTTTGGTAGTTGTTATTTAGATTCTTCTCCTTTTAAGAGAGCAGGATTGACTCTTCCCATAGTCTTATCCAATATCTATTGCTGGAAGTAACTATCGATTTACAAAGTGCAGGCAGCATCAGATCTGATGTTTTCAGCTACAGTTCCACATCAAAAAACCCTAAGCCCTGCAGCATCTCTCTAACATAAAAGAACACAGGAAACAGCAGGATTTAAAAAATAAACTAAAGAGGATTAAAGTAGAAATTCATTGATCAACAAAACCAGCACTGCAAACCATGGTCAGTGCAGGTGCATTCTCTTCCAAATGAGCACAGCCTTAGACATATTCCCTGTCTCATTTAGTCACACATTACAAAAAAAAAAAAAAAAAGAAAAGTGTATTGAGAAAATGCTTCGTGTCTCTGATGGCTGCTCAGTTTTACCTAAATCTTATATTATTAAACCATATTTTATGTAAGTTCACTTATTTATGTAACCAAAAGCTACAATTAGCAAAATATATGGGACAAAAATAAGCTTCTTAGTAACTTTTCTCCCCACTGACAATAAGCATATAGCAAATCAATCTTACTAAAGTAGTTCCATTAAACTGTAGCATATTCTACTACATGCATAATTTTTGTGAGATAAGGAGTAAAAGTGAAAGCATAAAACATTAGCTTAAATAGTCTCATGAAACAAAGAATTTTTACCAATTAGAAATATGCTTAATTGAGTCACCTTGTGCTCCACAGTCACAACAAACATCATTTCCAGTCATCCTCTGGACTTCAGATATAATTTCTTTTGTCAGTTCCTGGACAATATTATTTTCTCCTGTGTTATCATCTCCTTTGAATGCATTATTTAAAGCTTCCTCTTTGCTGTTTTGTAGCACAGATGTCCATCTAAAATGGTAGTAATATTTTGCTATTAAATGTTTTGGCACTTCTAAAGTTCAAGGTAAGTCTCAGCAGAACACCAGTATCAAGAATAAAACTAGAGAAGACACTCACATTTGACATTCCTGTTCATCCTCTGCTTGAAAATGGTATGTTCTGTCATCTGCACAATAAATAATTCACATACTGATTAAAAAAAGTTATTGAAAAACTGATTTTGCAGAAATCTCGTCAAAAAATCTAAAATTAATTGATGTATGATTCCTGAGGTCTCTAGTCTCATCACTGCAGTGCTGGCAGACAGAAAGTCAATTTAGCAAGTTTCACTCTTATTACCTACAGTTCATCTATGATTAGACCCACGTTTACACAAGGTGGTTTGTTGCATTTTAAACAGAAGCTTTTTTCTTCACTGCTGTGCTTCTATCGCATAAGCAGCAGGAGAGCACAGAAATTTTTCATGTTCTAGTTATAACCTCAGTAATCACAAGTCTAAAGTTCTGATGAGAGGGAGAGGAGTAAAACAGAGTTCGTATTTGAGTTTATCTGTATATATAAGATAGAAAGATTTAAAGAGTCCAAATGAGCTCTTGAAACCACAGTAAACAAACAAGGCAAAACAGATTTGCCAGACATGAAGTCTAAACTACAACCAGCATAAGCTGCAAGCTGCTTCAATTAAATCAAGCTCACAATTTTAATTTTACTACTACTTTTGTAATTCTAAGCATTGTTATCATACTGTACTACTAAAGAAAAAAGCATAATACATTTTAAGTCTCAGAAGCAAATGATATATGACACGGTTTAATAACTAAGTTGGAGTTAAAATTAGAATTGTAAATGAGAAGAACGGAGGTAAAGCTACTGGCAAAAGGATATTCTAAAATGAAAATCTCTTAAGTTTGAAAAACATTCAGGCAAAAAGGTATTAAAAGATAGCTTCAAACATGGAAAATATTAAGGCAGTGAGTATATAAAAAAGAACAGAAAGGAAAGCGCTACATAAAGAGGTTTGATCTTGCCATGATACAGCAGTTTGCATTTTGTAAAAAAAAAAAAAAAAAGGAATATTTTTAAACTCTACAGTAAAACGAAGAGAAAAACTCATCTGGAGAAGGACAAGAGGCCTGTTGTGCCTTGTCAAGTGTATGATAACGTGACAAGCTGATATTGGGCAAAACATGACATGGTCATCAACAAAGAAGAAAAGTGCAAAAGTAAACAGGGAAGCCCAGTTACTTGTGTAAAAGTGAAGAAACTGAGTATTGCACACATGCATTCTTGTCTATTAACATAAGCAACACAGCTTACATTTACAAATGCAAAACAACTTTATGCACTGATAAGGAACAAATGAGGAATACATTTATATTCTTCTCCCCAAATAATTTGAGATATATATTTCAGCAAAATATCCTAGTGAGAAAACAAAGAAAACATTCTGTTACATAATTTTTGTATCATCCTGTTCTGATCCCAAAATTATTCAGTTTTAGTAGCACATAGACTCCTTATCTCACCTTTTTATCTATAATGAGATCACAAAACCAAAAAATTATTTCATCATTTTCTTCACTGTTACACAGCAACCACCATAATAAAATTGTAAAAAGTTTTAAAAATATCTTTTGATCTTGTGCAAAAATCATAACTTTGCAAGATGATCAGCCGCAACATTTTCAAACTAAAGAGGGATGCCAAGGCAAAAATGGTTACTCTATTGTAAGACAGCATAAAATGATATAAAAAAAAAGGGCTTAAGACAGCTTTTAAAACAAGTGGTTTTCCAAAGACACAGGTACAGTTAGTTGCATTATGCTAAAATAAGTGAAATGGCAAAGTGTCATAGGAAGGGCATTTTATAAAGTGAAGAATTCTACAACTGTGAAAACGTTCAAGGGGATTACTGACACACCTACAGAAATAATGCAATACTCTGCTACGAGCTGCAAGTAGAAAGACCTAAATAACAAACCTACGTGATATGAGGTCAAAACATTTTTTCTCCTCTGGGTTTGTTTTCACTTGGCAGGTTAACAGATTGAGCTTTGCTGGAGGTCGGTTAGCCTATTTGAAGATAAAACATACACATTTTAGTACATTGACACTGACTGAGCCCTGCGGTTTGAAAACACAGAACAACATCCCACTGGCCAAGAAGACTTGACAAAAGGCTTTTTAATTTTTTGATTCATGTTTTCATCTGCATCATGGTTTTTAAACTACTTATCCACTGGTAACTGGACAGACACTAGAATTTTGAAAGGGGAAGGAGGTAAAATCACTTCAATTTGCATTAACAGGTAACACTTATCTGAAGGAATCAGGCACGAAAAAGAGACAAGTTCATCCTACGTTTAATCCCCTAACACTCAGACAATTAGTTTAAAAAAATCAGTTGTTTAGTTTTCGGTAATAGTTTGACTCCTGCTAATGTTTTTGAAGGGTCCTAGGTAATCAGTTTAGAAGGAATGCTCAATTTTTAAATCAGTAAAGGCACACATCGAAGGAAAACTGGAAGTTTGCATAGAGAATTCTTGCAGCAAGAATATGTAAAACTAAACTAAGCTAGCCAATTACTAACTAGTGAGACAAAATGTATTTTATAATGATAGATGTTTTCTAGTCAAATTGTTAGTCAAGTTCCCCTCAGCGATTTCAGTTCCTTTTTTAATACAAAGTGGCAATATTTTACTAAAAGCAAACTGCATAAGCAACCTGCACTTTGAAAAAGACTCATAAAGACTACAAAGACTTTTTTAAATAGCACCTCTGCACTAACCTTTTCTTTCTCTTAACCCACCTGCTCTACAGACCTAGGGTAGGACCTAGAAAGACACGTTTGTAAACTTGACTTGAGGAATGGTTTGCAATTCCTACAATGGATAACTAGTTTCACTCTTCTTTTAGAATAATTAAATCATGAAAACAGACTTAACTAGTGAGCCTTTGCTCTAGGTAATAATATCTGAAAAATAGTAATTTAAACCATTAGGAAAGTACTATCATAAAGATAGCAATTTTCATAAACACATTATCAAACGAAGCCGAATTAATTTGCAATGAATCATAAGAAACATAGATATTCTCACAATCTCTTCTAAATTTATTGATGAAAACATTTAATTCAAAAAAAGGAGGGACAACAAGTCCAAAGAATAAAGATTCCCTTGAAACAATCTGATAAAACAATGTAGCTGGCCAAAAAAGAACACCACCATTTTATCTGAACAACAGTTTAAAAAAATCAAACCCACAGAGAAACATAAGAAGGGAAACAATTATGTTTTTTTTTTCCTGTTAGAAAAAAAAAAGAATCATGGTGTCCTTGAAAAACAGCAAGATCATGCTTTGCCCAGCATAAGCAGCAGACAAAACAAAATCATGCAAGCTTTGAAACAATAAACCTGCAGGTCACTTGCTGGTCAATGTAAAATGAATTATACCCACGAGAGGTTTCAGAGGCAGCAAGATGACAATTTATTGACAACCACATTGTATTCTCTGCCTAATAAATAGCTTTTCAAATACCAGACATTCCTTTTAGAAGTAAAAGTGCATAGCGATTTAATTATTTAGTTATAAATTACATATAAATATATAATTATATATATTTATATAGAAATATTTATAAATTATTAATTAGACACTGGGCAGCTCGTATATACTTTTCTCAAAGCCTCTTTGAGACTGTAAAAACGCAAGTACATTTAGGTTAAGAGAGAGAATCCCCCTGCCCCAGGACTCTGGATCTGAAGCACATTCGGGACCTAATTAGTTTTCTATAACTTATGAAAGATGAAGCTGTAAATGAATGCATTAAAATACTTCAGAGAGGGCTGCAGGACCAATGCACACAGAACCTGTCTCTCTGGACAAGGGAATGCAGCATTAATAATTCTGTATCAGGATCTGAGAACCCAAAGAAATGGCTGCAACAACCTGGAACACATCCTGGGCCACACATATTCTACACACATATTCTAAAGCTTTTATCTGAGGATCCCCTAACCTGAAATCAGCATTAACGAGGGTATTAAAAACCCTTAGCATGTGGTTGATACCACCTCATTCATGCTTCTACCCTGCAGCAAATAACATATTTCCATCACACGGCAGATGGTGCTTGGGGAGAAGTTGGAGGTAAAGGACAAAGAGAGGTAAGGTTGTACAAATTCTTCAGTCACACTAAGCTACTGTAGGTGGATCTGGACATTTGGCAGGATTACGAGACCTTGGATATAGAAAATGATAACAAATGTGTAACTGCTATTATGCTACTTCTTTGAAACCTCTGAGCTTCATTTTCCTGCTCAAGCCTCTGCTCAGACCACTGCTGAATTTCTGGACACCTTGTTAACAACCATGTTAACAACCCTCAAAAGATGTGCTGCACTTTTCATGCTGTACACAGACCTAAGCATCAACTCACGCTACTTCCTGAAGAAATGGCAACCCCCTATCCAGTAAGACTGACTTCTAATCTGTTCCAGCAACATACAGTAAGTGTAGGAATCAAAAGGTTAGGCATCTGAAACAATACAGGAGCGCCACGATACAGAGCTGATTTTTATAAAAGGTATGAGCTGATGTGTCCACTTAACAGACTGGTTGGTTGATTTCATCATGCATTTTTTCTGGATATCACAGTGATTTAGTTCAGAATAAAAAGATTAAATCTGATTGTTTTGTCTTCAGATTGTCCTGTTAATCATCATAGTAGATTAAACTTTCCAGTAGTAAAGAAAGAAGAACAAAGAAAGATTCCTCAACAGTGAGGCTATCTTATATTCTTTTTTTTTTGCAGACAATCAGCAAATTTCATTTAAGTTCTTTAAACACAAATCAACTTTGAAGAATCTGATGTTTCTGAAATCTGAGTTTCTTCCTTGTGACTTCTTGATCTGAAAAACACTTAGGAATTCCTAATTACATGGTTCAATCTGCTTCTGTCATTGTGTCTTCATCCATGTACATTAAATTGCAATCAGGTAGATGTCAGGAAATTTTTGACAACTAATAATTACACAAAGGACCAGTGTCTGTTTTTCCATCAGCCATTACCTTGCACATTGCTCTATGAATGCTAATTTCTTTGAAGCTTTTAGTTGTCTAAAAGTGTAACTTCTGCAGTGCAGGCAGGTACATTCAGTAGCACAGCTGGGTGACTGACGGAGAACCAACCATATTCTCTCCATCTGTCAGGAGAACACTTGCCAGGCAAGTTTAACTCGGAATACGGCATCTGCAACCGCCTGAAAATAGCTGGTCTAGAAACTAACTGAAAAAATAGTCCCTCATTAAGAGAAGCTACACGACCAAAGAAGAGAAATCCATCAAGAATACTTAGCCTTTAAAGGAAAAGCATTTACAAACTTGTATTTCATAAAGAAAACAAAACAGTCAACTGAATTTCTGAGAGATGGTTCATTTTAATGAACTGCCGGGACAAGAGAACAGGACATCATATTTTAGTGACCAGGAGATATCAACCCTGAGAAAGCTTGGAAATCCATGTTGTTCCTTCAGAATTCTCAGAGGATATTAAAAAAAATCTTAATAAACAGAAATCGCTTCTACTCATTTTATTAATATTCAAAATATTCATTAATTTTTACATAAAACTGCCATCAATACATAAGGGGAAAGTGACCAAATAAGTGAAAATACTTTTTAGGAGTGCATTATAAAACAAGAAGGGACACTTTTAATGTTGTAATATAAAAAAATCAAGACCAAACCTGTGAAACTCCCGTGGTTAAACTCCCATTAAACTATCTATGAACTGATTTCCAGCTACAGCTCCACTGTTTTCAGTGGGAACTTACTGCTTCTAAAAATGTCAGACCATCTGGGAGACAGCTTATAAAAAGAGAAGAAAGCAGTATCTTGATAGACTCAATAACTGCACTCACATGTGAAAGTTTTCAAATTCTGCTCCACAAGTGGATTTCGTAGCCCCTGCCAGCTCTGAGCTGCCCCAGCTACACTCCCACTGGTACCAGCACAGCGTGTCCAGCGCCAAGTGCAATCACAGCACTCGCAGACACCAGAACAGAACACACCAACAGACTCTTCTCTGACTAAAACAACTCATACACATCAAATGACAAGAGGGATAAACTGGTGGACAATTCCAAAGCCATAGTAATGACTCTGCTTTGCAGGGCTGGCTTTACACTCCTCCTTTAACTCCTGGTTATCAATTCTGTAGGCAGCAGCCTGTGCTTAGATGCACAAATGAGAGATTGATTCATCTTTGCTGCCAGGGTCAACTTGTAGTCATAGCAACAAGCACAACAGGATGAAGAACAGAACAGTTCATAACAGGATCAAGAAACAGGACTGTTTATTAGACCAAGAATGGGAAATAGTGACACTGAGTTATTTTTTGCCTTAAGAAAGTTTCTTAAAAGTTTTGAGAAAACAGTATAAAAAGAGAAAAGTTACAAGAAAGCAAAATCAAGTTGAAAGCCAAATGCAAAAGGTCCAAAACATGAAAGTATAAATTTTTATAATTTTAACAAACTTTTAATATTTATACCTAATGTGTTTCAAATATTGGTAGCATTAAAAGAGAGGGACTCTATTTCCTGTCATTCTGGCAGAAGTTGTTTTCAGAGTTGACTTTCACCAACAGCTACTTCTCAGGAGCTACCTAACAGACAACAATATAGCAGCAAATCTGGGGGAGAGAAGAGAGTCAGCATACTCAGTTTATTTTGCAAATCTCCTCTCCGTTTATATTGCAAATATAAAAAGTTGTTTAACTCCTATCTTAAAGATGGCTTAATGCCCAACCACATCTTTGAAAAAAAAAAAAAAAAAAAAAGAAGTTTGAATTTGTATTTTTAGATATACTGGTAAAGTATGAACACTTACATGTGCTGAGTCACTAAAAAAGCCCTTTTTTCCCATTAATAGTCATAAGCATTAGAATAGCTGTATTTTTAGATACTGTGTATGTCTTGATGTTTTACTGAAAAGTTGTCTTAAAAAAATAGTATCCCTCATATTCAAAACACTGCACCAGGAATCTAGCTAATTCCAAATTACAAATATAGACCAGCGAATCTTTTCGTATTAGCAACCATGTACATAAAATACTGTAAACAAATACTTACTGTACCATGGGAAATTGTAAGAAAACCATTTTTAACTGAGCACTTCCTTTTCTGCCATACTTTTCTGATTCTAGTTTAAAGGGGGAAAAGAAAAAAGGTAACTCAGTTTCAAATGTATTTTGTATGACATTGCTTCAGTTCTTAGGACCTAATGTTTTTTCCAGCAGACTCCAGCAGTACTTACCCATCACTTTTCTTATACAGACTGCCATTCCGTTCAGTGCCATGTTCCTTGTTTCCCTGAGGCTGGTGTAAACTGTAAGCTGTACTCTGGCGAATCTGAGAATCCTGAAATAATCAACAGCAATTTGTAATGCATTCCACACTTTCAACCAAACTAACCCCCCATTAATGAGTTTCAGAGCTTTTCCTTCCTGCTCTAATCCAACAGGCCAAATGAAGCCTATTTTTCCTCCTCAGTGAGAAAGAACAAGATCCGTTTCTTTTTTCAGAGGGCACAAAAACCATTTGAGGAGTAGCCATTATCAGCAACTGCCAAAATCCTTTCACTTGCTTTATTTAGATTTACTGTTGGCCTTAATATATTGGGGTTTTAGCTCAAAACTTAATTAAGCAGTGGGTTTTCCAGCTCATGCAAACACTATGGGCTACAAACATTAGAGATTATTTTTACCTGCCATTGCTAGTCTACCCTTCCACTGTAAAAAAGAGAATTATATACATCAATCTGAAGAAGTGATTTTCCTTGTGGAAATTGAGTCAAGTTATTGTCCGAAAAGCACAAGAGACCTCCTGGTAACATAGTTCAGGAGTCATATAGAAAAACTGAAAAAATCATTTCCAGAAGAAGAATGATTTAAAGCAAAGTATCTCAAACAAAGTAGGATTCTGGCACTGGAAGAGACAAGGATTAAGTAAACCCTTCTCACTGCTCTCAGAACTACCCAGAAGCAGGACCCACTGCTGCAATAGTCCACCTTCTTAAAAAATAAGGACCTGAAAATGAGGAATCTGACGTGTCATGCTATATTGGCAGCAGTAACATGACAGGATGGACTTTTAAATGCCTACAATAACAATGACTATTACTTGTAATTGTTTTTTTCTATTATCACTGCTATATGGACATAATTACATTTCTGTTACATGAGGCAGATAATACAAGTATAGCAAGGGAAAAACCCACAGAGCAGCTCACTTACAAGACTATGAGCTATTCTAAACATGATGGTAAGGACAGACTGCCACCTACACCCCTGTTCAGAGCACTGAGGACTCCACACCTCCAGGCTGCAGGATTTCAGGTTCATCCTGAACACAGCGCTGGAGTTCAGGGGTCCTGAGAACCACGAGCTGAGCTCCACGCAGGCTGCAACACTCCTTGGTGCTCCTTCTCAGCAGAAGCAATCTGTGCCCACTTCCCTGACTCTCAGCTAGCAATCTAGGAAGCTGTATTAGGTAGCTACAACATGCATCTGAGGCTTTTAAAGGCACTAGAAAACCACTACTTAAATGTTTGTGCCTGACAAAGCAGGCCTTCTGATTTAAACCAGTCTGTTTATCGTTCCTCTCCAGTTTGTTTACACAGAATTATTTGATTTTGCACTCTGTCTACACAACAGAGAGCCAGAGCAACATTTATAAAAAATTCCTGTCTCTCATTAAGAAGCCCTGCACGTGTACAATTACTGACTTCTGAAGAAAATCTGATCTGACACCGCCAGTTGTGCCCTACCAGTGCCTTGCTCTCTGCCTCCCATTAGTCAGTAAAGGAACTCCATTTCCGAGAAGATTAGGGGCCTTACAGGAAATTAATTTCAGTTCTCCCCATCCTCAATTATGTAAAGATTTCAGGTGACCTCCAAAACCTGCTCACAGCACCACTGCCATTACTAAAGTCTGAGCTGCTCTTTTTTGTGCATTATTTTCTGCCGCATTTCAGCTCCCTCCCTTCAGCTGTTTACCCTCAGCTGCTGTGTTTGGCCAAACTGGCAAACCAATAATACAAGCTTCCTGCCTTACTTCAGCAGGAGAGGAAGCTGCTGTAGCTGACGTGTATTTCCACGCATTCATTACTATGAACAGTGTCTTAAAAAAATTTAATACTATTTCATGGAAAGAACCTAAAGACAAACATATTTGCCATTTTAAATCGCCAGTTCAGGTCATGTCGAGATCAATAATGTCCAAGGTGATTGCCAGATGATGGTTTTCCACAGCTCTCTGACAAGAAGCGCATGATTTTGTCTATCTCCTAACAGACAGGATGCCACCCCACAAATCACCATCACAAGTAACATCCTTCCAGACAATTTCAGCATGCCTTTTCCATATGCAGGCTCTTCAAAGGATCTTCCCTTATTTCTGGTTGGCATATTGCACAGACCAGAGATACAAACCACAGATAACAGGGTCAGACTCAATGGCCTCATCGGAGGACCAGCAATAATGCACATTACCTATGGGAAGAAATGAATCACCACAGGATAGAGGACATACCTAGCACAGAGCACTGTCGTTTTAAATATCTCTGAACATAATAGGATCAGAACAGACTGAGGTACACGAGCCTAAGAAACTGAACTTTGACCATTTTATCAGCTTCAAAATGCAGATAGGCATAAAAAAAAGGTGACTCATTTAATTGCAGTATGTTTTTAGTGAACCACTTCCCTTACCATAAAGAGATTTAAAGTTATTTCTTCCAAAGTTATAAAGACAGACTGACTTCAAGCTGAACACCATAGCTATAAATTAAATAAATCTGAAAACAGTATTCTCTAAAGATGGTCTGTGACTACTGGTATTCTAAAATCCTCTTTATCAGCCCCACTATGTGAACACAACAGAACTGTCCAATACAAGGTGCTTCACTTACACACCACAAATTCTGGCTAGCCATTCCACAACTCCCATGGAGCAGGATTTTTAGACTGTTCAGATCACTCCAGTGTGTAAAGCTGCCAAAAAAAGTCCTTACAGTTCTTCCGGAGCCTGAACTTCTCTGGCATTTGCAGGATGTTTCAGAGATCCATCCCTTACCTATTACAGCCCCAGAGAGCCTCTAAAAGACATATCTACCAGAACTCCCTGCAGGCAGCCTCTCCTACAGCACAGCTATGGCAATTTTCGTCAGGAAACACAAAGTTTGTCGTATTTTACAGAGGCCTTAATAGATTACAGGTCCTACCAAAGAAGCAGAAGCAAATCTAAACACTACAGTCACAGGAGGAGGCCTCACCCAAGGTCATGGAAACAAGAACAGTTTAGGCAGTACAGGTGACTCCAAAACTTGCAGGACCTCCATAGTTTGAAAACTCAAAGTTTAAAAATTAAAAATTATGAAGGTGTACACAAAATGACGTTTCAAAAAGAAGTTTCAATACAAATCAGGTTTGAGGAAGTTCTGTGCAGGAGGAAACTACATACACAGGCACAACAAAAGAAAGGTCACTATGAGTGCTTGTGTGTTTTTTTAAACACAACAGAAACAATATTTGTCAACATTCCATCATTTCTTACATGAAGTCCATTTTAAGTAAAAATACATGAATCTTCAAAATCTTGCAAGAACATCAAATCAAGTAACTGGATTCAATTTTCCAAAAGAAAGTGTCACAGAAATCACCAATTTGTCTTATAACAATTTTTTTTTTTCCCCCAAGAACAATCTGGTAACTTTTTTCTTTTTTTTCTTTTTGGTACAAAAACCCAAACCAAAGTGGAGAAAGAACAAACCAGTCTTTTCATGCCAACAGACAAGAGCTCAGAGGAAAAATCCAGTTTCTTGAAATCTCAGTGGAAATCATGCCAACTATTTTCATTAAAACATGGTAACACTTACTCTCCTAGACTTCGGTCACAAAATGTAAATGCATTTCAGGAAGGAAAAAGAAATCAGTTATAGTAAAGGAAATTACAGTGCAACAAGAATAATATTAGTGGGTTGTACAGTAAATTATACCACAGTTCTTTGGCATCCCACTGATTAACTGACATTTTCAAAAAAACTTTAAAAATAATTATACTCCTCGTGCTCTGCAGGTAAGCATCTATATCTAGATTTGCAGAATTAATAAATAATAGCTATAGCACAAAGCACTTTTTATGCTTGCATTTTTAGATGTCACAAACCCAGCAGAAATAATAAATTTATGTGTATTATTAATTTATGAGTTTATGAACAGATGTGTACTCATCACATCTTCCATATACATTTAATATCAGTATCACTGATAAAGAGGTAAACATAGAGAAGCAACATTTGCAGCAACCACGACACCCAACTGCTTCTGGTATCTCTCTTGAGCAACGACTCAGTTAAAATAAGAAGCCTGCTAACACACCCCAAACAGCAGTGACTCCTTATTGAGAGTGGGCAATCAATGGTGAACCCAAAGCAGTCACCATTTCCATGAGGATCACTGGTTTCTAATTCTGTAGAGCTCCAATGTGGAAGTTTTTGGCAAATCAGTGAGCCCTGAATGCCAGGCAGAATCTAAGAAAGGGCCTGCAGACTGTATGGAACTTCGTACACAATGGTCATGATCACAAACGTCACAAGGTAACAAACAGCATCTCAAAGTGAAGAGCATTCAAGGCTGTTCCAAATGCCTGTCAGCAGGTCACAGAATCACATGGCTTTGGGTTGGAAGGGACCTTTAAAGATCATCCAGTCCAACTGTGGGCAGGGACATCTTTCACTTGTTTACATTGCTCACCCACATCATCTGTCACCAGCAAAAGCCAGGAGTCACCGTAACTTTTATGGGAAGATCAAAGCAAGACCGGAAAACATCAAGGAAGTCTGAGCTCTACAGACTAAACTATTTCATCATGATCCCTCTCAGAAAGAGAATCTGAAAAGAGGGAGGGGGCTCATTCATCACTTTTCATGGCCTAGCAGCCAAACAAAGGAAGCTGGCTGGTATTTATTTCTACAAAGAAGCACTAGCAATCTGAAACAAAAGTAGACCTAATATTTAGGATTACAGTATACAAAAGATGCCTACTTCCAGATCAGAGTCTGCAAATGAAACTACTCCAGAGCTCATTGAATCTAACAGCAATCATAATCAAAACTCAAAAAATACTTTCTTGTTGGATTGCCAGACTGACCCAGCCCTTGCACATTTGAACCCTGGCATCTTGCAGCAGAGTAGCAAACTTGACTGTTACTTTTGCAGATGATGACAGAGGTGGTTTGGGATTTGAAGTTCAGTTTTACATAATCTTTATACAGTTTGGAATAGTATTGAGAGATAAGGTTCCACGAATAGGGTCTCCTTAACACTGCCAAAGTTCTTTCATTCTCACTTTGAGCAACAGTGCACCATCTAAATTATTTTGCAATACTGGCAACACAAAGAAATTACTTTTCAGTAAGTCTCATACTTTTGGTGGTAATTAATTTAAAAATTTTTGTCAGAAACTTCGATATCAACATCAAAACAAAGATGAAGGAATAAAAGAAATTAAGATGGCTGATAAAAGTTAAAACAACAGTTATGAATACTAACATTACATTAGAAGTAATTAAAATAGGTATTACAAAGTTAAACCATCTTATATGCTTACCTCTTTCTGATCAACTTGGAGTGCTGATTTTAAAATATCCCTAAGCTGTGTTAATTGTCTTCTTTCTTCATCTTGTGCTTGTTTAATCTTGAATGAATAAAAACACGGGTTAAAAATAACATTATTTTCTATTTTCAATGAAGGTCTTTCAAATTTACTGCTTAATTAGTTCATTTCTCTAAGAAATGTTCAGCAAGAATGAAAACAAAGAGAAAAGATAATGTAATCGATTTATTTTCCTTTATATCTTCAGAAAACTTGATAATGGCAAGGATGTTGTTGGATTAAGACTTTCATATTGCCTCACAATATTCTTGCTTCCTTGTGTTCCATTTGAAACCACCTGTTATTTTCCACTTAGTCAGTAAACACTTTAGAGCAAAGGCTGTTTTCCAAACACTTTACACAGTGGGGTCCTGAACTGAAACTAAGGCTTCTGAATGCTTTACTGGAACAAGATTTTACTCAACAATCTACTGAAACCCTTAAAATGCTGACTATTAAAACAGTCAGCCAACCTGAACCAAAATGTTCATGCTTCTACTGTAAAAAACTAAATTTACAACACAAATGTGAAAGTTTGCTACTCACTGTATAAAGATCTGTTGAGAGCGTCTCAATTGAAGGCTTGAGACTTTCAACTGCTTTTAACCCATCCTGAAAGAAACTTGAAAAGAAAAGCAAAAAACCAGTTGTTATTAAACTTCACTTTGTATTTTCTGCTTAAAAAGTTGCCAAAGGAAGACATGCATATTATTATGCCATGCCATAAACTTCAAAACATTAAACTGTTTTTACAATGCATCTTTGGCTGATCCACCTCTTTATTTCCATCACAGCTTATTCTAACATGCAAAATCCCCAATTAGATTCAGAACTGCCACAATCCACTGCCACATGAATTTTCCTCATTCTCACCTCAAATACAGGTTCTCATCCCATTTTGTGAAGGCCCAGAACAAGCAAGATTCATTTGCAGAACAGCAAAAGCTCTAGTAGATATAAAATAATTATGACTTCTTGAAGCCAAATAATTTCACGTCTGATGCAATCTTTCTACTAAAGGAAACCTTTGTTTCCCAAGCATTAATTACACTCTACATGTAAACTGAATATGCTACATCTTACTGTATTATATGTATTCTTGTATTGGCAGAGTAACATTATCTATGCCAAGTATTCCAGCTTTTTAAAAACCCCAATAATTCCAATTTTAAAAATAAATTTTAAGAAACCACAATTACATGCATATTTGATTAAAAATTGCTGCATTGTTTGCAACATGAAATATTTTCATTCTGGGAAGCAGACATGAAAGTGACAACACAGCACAGCACTTATGTTTTTGAAATGTTATTAAACGGATAGAGCAGATGAGCGACATACCAGAAGAAAAACTAATTTTAAAAGCAACATAGGGGGAAAAATACACAGATGTAGACCGGTGTTTGAAGAAGAAAACAGGTTAGCAGTGGTTCTTCTAAGGTTATAGCTGTGACTTCATTGCTACATTACTGATTTGTAAGAGTATCATAAAAAGGACATAATTCTAATGAGAACTATGTGTTTTGTTACTGGGTCCTCCAATTAACTAGAAAAAGAGTGATTCTTTCAACATAGTTTAAACCCACTGTTTATGCAATTTATTTTTCTTTAGCAGAGAATTAAGTCAGATCATTGCTAGATACACTCAAAAAAGTCCATCAAAAGTAACAGACTAGCTGTGTTTCAGGAGCAGTTTATAAACATGGCAAATTATTGTTTGGCACTCCTCTCAAGAGACAAGTTCAACCTCATTACATGTTTTAGAAAATGGTAACAAAAGGAATGGCTCGTCTATGACAAAAGTAATCTGTCAAGAGACATCAGCAAGAGCAGTTGAATTTTAATATTTATTTTGAAAATTCTAGAAAAGCATTATGATGATGTCAAAAGTTGAAAACAAAACACTGCTCCAGTTCTTGTGTAGATATAAAGAAAACTAAAACATACTTGCACTGAGCATGAAAGTACTTGATCAAGTTCTGAAGCAAGTCCACTCCCTTTTTAATCTTGATTTCATTGACTTTCAGCAGGTACTGTTAAAACAGTAATTCACAAAAGAAATCAATTATTACTGCTACAGTGTTTTTTTTTAACATTTACTTTCAGTTATATTTCAACAAGCTTTAACAGTTGCAGATTTAGAAGACCTAGAGAGAATGCATCAAAAAGTGGCTTTAAGGGTTAAATCACACAAATGGAACTGTTGTCACTGCTGATTTTTTATATCCTGTGAGGATATTTCACTTTGATTTGTTCAAATTGATAAAACATCCTCTAAGGCTCCTAGGGAAAGCCTCTGTTAAAGAAAGCATGGAAGGGTTTGTGAGGCAGATTTAGGAACACATTCTTAAACCTAGGAGCACACCTAAGAATCTATCTTACTAGTTGTTAAATTCATTGTTAAACAGATGTCATTAAGGAGGAAGCCAGTTTACTAAAAAAAAAGTGAGGGATTATTTTAACAATTTTTAAAATCTACCTGTTGATTTTATAGTTTTCATTATCAAAAAGTCCCCTTTTATGACTATTCAGAGGTAACCAAGTAAAAACTTTTTTTTTGTCCAAAATCTGAAGAAATACAGGATACACTTCAGCTATTCCATATTTAAGGTAACCTGATCCAATTTCACAGACTTCACCCTGCACTACCGCTACAACTGACTCACGTGAACTTTGCCTTTACTGTGACACAGCAAGAGAGAAGCATCTGTTCCTGGTTGTTTCTTAGGAAGGATACAGATGGGCAATTAGCTGACAACATCCATATGTTTATTGGGTACTCCAATCCCTTTATGCGTTTTGAACACTTTAGTCTGACTCTGTATAGGAATGTGAAGTTTTTCTTTTGAGTGCAAGCAGTTACTAGAAGTGGTATTCAGGACAACTGCAGTTATGCTATGCTGGCATATGAGTCAAATTAGCTATAATCATCACAGTAAAATCACCCGTGGTATATTTTTGAGTTAATGAATAGAAAAAACGAACACAGCAACTTGAATTCCCAACCACGGAACCAGACGTGTCCTTAAACGAATCGAACCAGAAATATGAGATTTAACATACTGCAAAATCACAAAGACTTCCAAGTAGAAACATTCTGAAACATCTTGAAAGACAACATCCTTAGCACTTTTTCTCTGCACCAGCCCAGCACTGTGCTAGACTAGAGTCTCTCCTCATGATAACGCAACAGCTGTCAGCACAGGGAACAATTCAGAGAATGATCTAGGGCTTAAAATAACTTAAAGTGAATTAGTAGTGTAAAGGTTTATTTATTTTAATCTCTTAGTGATTTACTGAGCTTTGCATTAATTTACTTGTTAAGTGAAATTAGAACATACCTAAATTCCCTCCTAAGTTTGTACATGATAAAAAAATGTGTTTTCACAAATGGAGGCTACTAATAACTTGGCATTTCCCTTTAGTGTCACGGCTGCCATTAAACAATTGTGGTTTTCAAATCTTTCCTAAAAACAGAAGCAGAACAATATGAATTTCACGTTGCATCTTACCTCACACATCTGTAACTGGAAGAACCTTCTTTCTTTCTCCATCTCTTCTGCAATTTCAGCTCCACTTATTTCTGTACGGATCATCCCATGTAGCTTAGCATGTTCTTTTTTCTCCTTCTCTATTTTTGTACTATAAGGCAAAAAGAATCAGTCAATGAAGTGAGAAATCCACAGCTTCTCAGGAAATCTGATTATTCACAAAGTCTTCTGACAGATGCAGAGCCAAACTCCTGTAGCTTTGCATACAACTCACTTCCAGATGACATTTCATTTGAAATTTGACAATGACTAAAGATCAGCAATGACATACAGTAGCTGAAATCTAATTCAATCATCTGTTGAAATAATGTTCTGACAGATATTCCAAAGGAAGACACTAAGTGAGAAGATACTAAGTTCTTACTCTGAAGAAAGAAAATACAGGAAAAAATAATGAGCTTTAATTGAAAACATAGGGGGTTGTTTAATCCCAACAGAGCAAACACTGGTTAACAGAGTTCAATTATGTCACCAGATTTATTGAGTCTTGCCTGTCATCAAGTCATCTTCTATATATACAGGGTTTCCTAAGCCAAAATCACAGTTGCTGTCTCTACTTGCTGCTGAGCCAGTTGGCAGTGGGAATGCCGGCCAGCCGGCTGTGCGCAGACTTCAAAGTCTGCTAGACCAGCTGTCCTAATTCCCTAAAAGTTTCCACGAACATTTTCGAAGAGCTCTGAATAAAACAGGTTCTTCTGCAGAATATAAATGGATAACCAGTGCCTCCCATAAACACACTTGTGCATTTGTTACAGCTATTCTTCGTATTGTTCCTAAAGGCAGCGGCATAATTAGACAACCCAGTTAGACAAGTCTGATATGGAAAAAGAGAAAGATAATAAGAAAATAAATAAGGGTGTTCGCTTTTTGGAGAAAGACTATTAGTTTGCCACTCATACTGTTTAGAATCTGAAAATTCAAAAAAAGCTTCCTGAGGAAATGCTATACTGCTGGTGAATAAGCAGAAGCATTACACAGGAACACAGGAAGGAGATCAGAGGAACAAATAACACACACAACTGTCCTACCTCCTCTTGGGTAGTCAAGGTCTCTCTCTAAAAAGATGACATGTCTCAAGTACTCTCTTAACCTGATGTTAACATTACCTTAACTGCTTACAGAAAATGTCCTAGATGGTCTAAGGACTTCCAATCAACAAAGTATTCTGAACTTACACTTCTCAAGAATGAGGAACTGCCTCCTGTTACACCTCGGGCAGTAAGGAAAAACAGGAATTAATCCCATTAATCCCACCCCATAACATACCCGCTGGGAAACATTTTGAGCAGCAATTTGAAAAGCCCCACTGCGCTCTCAGCACTGGCAGGCACAGCAGAGCCATCCCTGTGCAATATTCCAGCAGCCAGCACATCCAGCCTGCACTGCACTCCTCCTCAGCCCATCATATCTTGCCAGAAGCACATGTTTGGAGAGAAGCTCTTCTCCTTTGAAATAAATATTCTGAAAAACTCCAGTCACCTGAATAAAACCTCAATTCCAGACTGTTCTGTTTTCATGAAAAATAAGTGTGTACTCTTACCCAGTTACTGCCAATTACGCCATTTTGTAGGCACAGAAAACAGAGTCCAAACACAAGAATTAACTAGACAAACCTGAACAACGAAGATAAACCACTGCAAAAAAGACTAACAGAAAATGACAAACACGCAGCTCCCTTCTAGCACACACTCTAGGACCTAGAGTTTTCATTATATCAATTTTGATAGTCTTAAAACACTTAAACCGCAGAGCAAAGATGCAGGATGTTTCAGCTCTCTCAATTTCCACATATAACTTAACAATTCTTGAGGTCAGAGAATTCATTGAAATGTGTGTGAAGGCTAATAACTATCAATTGTTATTGTATGGTATTTTCACTGTTTACAGAGAACAATACTAAAACACAGGATGACAAAGCCATCTCCAAAATCGTAAGAGCTTATTAGCATGTCATAAAGTGTCTCTAAATGCTCGTTAAACCAAAGGACAATTAATACTGCCAAAAAGTCAAACATTATGCACAATATCACAGCATCCATTGTATTCCTCTTAAAAAAAGCTAGATTTTGGTGAAAGAGTCTTTTCAATTCTTTAAAGGATAAATCATGTTCTACAGGCAAAAAAAAATAGTTAAACCAAGACAAAAGCATACCAATCTCTACCAAGTAATTCAGAGAAAGACATCCTTGAAGCCATTTGTTGGAGAGTCAGGCTATATTGCTTCAAAACCTCAAAAAGATGCTTTGCCAAAAGCCCCAAAGCACCTCTCAGTGGCAAATACCAGAGACACATGACAATGCATTTCACACGTGCATTTATTATTTGTGCTTTTAATCTCTCACTACATCTTCATTTTTGTAACCCAGAATTTATCCTGCTATTTTGCTACCTCCTATGTGACTGATACTACAGGACACTTTGTTTCTAGGGAAACAAAGAAATTCTGTACAGCAATTTTGCATGCAAATCTGCGTGCAAAAGGTTAGCTGTGTTTCCCATCCAAATGCAAGGATCAGTTCAGCTTCAAGTGTCACTCTATTTGACATTAACCAAATCCTTTTGGCAAAGGCAGTTCTGTGGCATAACACTGTGGAATTTCAAATATTGCAAGGTATTCAAGTTTTCCAGGTAGATCAATTAGGCAAAATTAATGTGAAAATTGTGAAAACTCAAAAAAAAACTACTCCAAAAGCAATAGGAAAGCAGTAAACGTTCTGTAATGCTGCTGCTCTTGAAGCTCGTGCAGCACATACCACATGTATCACATAGACTTTGCTGACTAAGATTAAACTCCGAGCACACGTCAGACCATTTACAACGCAGCTGCACGTAACTAATATACAGCGAGCTCAGATGTGTGGAGCAGACAAGCAAAGCAGAAACACAGGATGAAGAACAACAGAAATGTCAAACAAAGTGAATGGTCTCACTCATTCAGTTTCCAAAACAAGACTATTTTTACAGCTCTAAATTGAAAAGCAAATGTTTTTCAATATAAATTATAATTTGCATTTCAAATAAATCAATTTTGCCATATAGATCATGGTATAAATAAATACCAAAGACGGGTATTTATTTTCAGCTAGTCAATAAGGGTAAACAACCAGAGCACCCTGTGCACATGCAGCAGTAGTGAACTGGCTGGATGGGAAGCAACACTTGCTCTTCCTCTCCTCCATACAGCAGCAAGACAGGCTGAGTCTGACCACGTATATGAGAAGCTGCAGAGACTAGGAACAGCACATGGAAGGAACACACTTGAACTGGGAGAACTCTGGAAAATGGAGTGCTTCTGAAGGCTAATCTGTTTTTCACTGGGTAGAAAAACTTGCTGGACAGTTGAGCCCAAGGAGTGCTGGTGAATGGAGCTGCTCCAGCTGATGCCTGGTCACTAGTGGTGTTCCCCAGGGCTCAGTACTGGGGCCAGCCCGATTTAGTATCTTTACTCAGTCATCTGGACGAGGGGATTGAGTTCACTCTCACTTTTTAGTTTTTAGAGAACACTGAATTGGAGTGTGGGTCTGCTGGAGGGTAGGAAGGCTCTGCAGAGGGATCTGGGCAGCCTGGATTGATGGTCTGAGGCCAATGGTATTAAATTCAATAAGGCAAAGGGCTGAGTCCTCCACTTGGGTCACAGGAACCCCAGGCAGCATTATAGGCTGGGGAAAGACTGGTTGGAAAGCTGTCTCATTGGAGAAAGACCTGGGGGTATGGCTGACAGCAGCTGAACAAGAGCCAGCAGTGTGCCACTGGCAAGAAGGCCACTGGCATCCTGGCCTGTATCAGCAACAGTGTGGCCAGCAGGACCAGGGCACGGATTGTCCTCCTGTGGTCAGAACTGGTGAGGGCCCACCTCAAGTACTGGGCTCAGCTCTGGGCCCCTCACTACAAGCAAGACACTGTGGTGCTGGAGCATGTCCAGAGAAAGGCAATGGAGCTGGTGAAGGGTCTGGAGCACAGATCCAATGAGGAATAGCTGAGGGACCCGGGATTGTTTAGACTGGGGAAAGGCTCAGGGGAGCCTTACTGCTTTCTAGAACTACCTGAAAGGAGGTTGTAATGAGGTGGAGGTCAGTCTCTTCTCCCAGGTAATGAATGGCCAGTCTCTTCGCGAACGAAGAACCGGGGAAGGTCTTTCCACCTTCCAGCCTGCGCATTGGATTTTTTAGGTGAGACACAGTGTGCGCGGAACTGAGACCACCCTTTAATCCTGAGGTTCATCTGCTGGGGCCAAGCACGCTTGGACGGTGGCAGCGAGGTCCTCAGGACGTAGATGGATTGCCTTACAGGGCTAACGAGCTCCATCTGCCCGGGGAGTGGCCCCGACCGGGAATCGAACCCGGGTCTCTGCAGTGACAGTGCAGTGAATTTTCCCCTGGACCACCGGGGGCTCCCTCCCAGGTAATAAGCAATAGGACAAGAGCAAATGGCCTCCAGTTGAGCCAGGAGAAGTTTAGATTGGATATTAGAAAAAATTTCACCCAGCAAGGACTGTCAAGCATTGGAAGAGGCTGCCCAGGGGAGTGCTTGAGTCACCATCCTTGGAGATATTAAAGAGGTGTGTATATACAGCACTTAGGAACATGGTTTAGTGGTAGACTTAGCAGTGTTAGGTTTATGGCTGACTTTGATGAACTTAAAGGTATTTCCCAACTTAAATGATTATATTATTCTATTCTGTGATTCTATATTAAAGCTACCTTGCTTAGCGTTTTCATTCTATGTCACTATATTCAAGTTGTGACCTCCACTTTGCCTTATGCAGTTGCTTTAAAAGGAAATGTGACAGAAATATCTATCATCTATGAATATCAATGATCTAGGGAGTCAAATTAGAGCTTTGAAGAAGTAATTTGATAAAAGTTTTTTTTTAATATTATTTAAAACATGAGTTTAGCGAACTGGAAACATCATCACTTAAACAAGTAGCTGTACACACATCTTTACAGAAGACTGTATTTACACTTTGTTCATTTTTCCATTGACTTTAAATGAGTCAGAAACAAATCATTAACAACAGAGTTATATCTAGATACGAGCACTTGCATTTCTTCACAATAATGTAATGAAGGTTACTGCCTATCTTATAATGCCATAAGCACATTTAAACAACTTGTTCTCTTCAGGCAGTTGTGCACAAGAGACTTCATGCCCAGTTTTTAAAAGGAGAATGGCAAAAGAGAACAGGCAGCCAGCCTTCCAAGGAATAGCTTATTAGTTTTCATTAAACCTTTACATTTCACAGCATTAGCACAATGGTTATTAAAGAGGACTTCTGAAGATAATATATATATCCACAGGCCCCAATATAAGACACTTTTATTTAAAAAAAATAACCTTTCTTTTCAGGAAAGTCAGGTTTGTGTCTGCAATACAGACATACTCAGCTAAAAAATTTGTAAATAGTAACCTTCAGTAAGTTTCTGCTTCTATTTCCTGCACAAAATTGATACAAAGTCTTTACCTCAAAATCTATCCCAACAGGACCCATTAAACTGAAACACGTGGGTGAAATCTGGCTCAGTGCCTTCCTGAATCTGATCTGTCTGCTGGGAGAATGAGCAGTTTTTATGACATGTGTACTCCTTCCCCGTATGCTCCCCTGGCACGTCTGCCATCAGTGTTTCAGTACATGTGGGACAGCAACTGCCCTCGTAGCACAAAGAGCCCAGTCTGACACAGCCCCTCCCAAAGGACACGGCCCCGTCCCGCGGTGCCGCCGCTGGGGCTGCCAGCATCTCCCAGCTCCCATGGGGGAAACAATGGCTGCAACTCAGGTCCCAAGAGAAATGCACTGCTTTAAAGCTTTAAAAACGTTTTAAAATCTTTACGGCTCCAACTGAATCATGTTAATGACTGATGGTGAGAAAAGATGAATTATTCATGAATGTTACCTGAGGACAGTCCCAGTTTTTGACTGAGGTAGGCTTACATGAAGCTATAGTTTTACTTGCCCCTCATACTCCCTTGTTCAAGAGCAGCCCCAGGACATAACAAAAAATAGATCCAGCCTCCCTCAGTTACTTCAGCTAAGGCGATTCTCAGGAAAACAGTCTGAGAAGTTAGGTGGCTACAGGGCAAAGAAGATTATTATTGTGTAATAATCAACGATGATGAATGTTGATCCAAGAGCATAAGAACGGATCTTAACATCCCTCTCCCAAACAAGAGCATACATAGTAATTTTAAAAATATTTAATTACATATCAAGCTTGGAGCAGCAGCTTAGAAGTTGTTATGAGGAGGAAGCAAAACAGGCCATTTTTAAATTAACTTTATTTCTTTTCAAATAGGTCACACTTGGGTATATTTGCACTTGAGAGGTCATCACAGAGATGCAAGTAAGTGAGATTAGACAGTGTGACAAATAAGCCCTAATTTTTCTTTATAAAGACAGCAATCAGGATGAAGACTGTCACTTCCCCACAGACTACAAAAATACCGCTTTGCTATCTGGCACATCTCTTCACAGGTCTGTACTTGTGAGTAGGAAATGCAGATGAACGATATGATGCTAAGCATATGATACAGAGGGATGTGCAGAAAAAGAGCAGCCTAGCAGCCTCGAATGGTTGGTTAACCCAAAGGGAAAAGGGAGAGGAATAAAGAAAAAAAAAAAAAAACTTATTCACATATTTGAAGAAGAATCACTGGAAAAGACAGCTAGTTAAGCACAAATCTAGGATTAGTTTTTGGCTCAATCCAAACAAGGAGTCATCTAAAGTACCTGACTGAAGAAGGCTGAACAGACCTCTGGCTATCAGCAACTACAGCCACCATTCTGCTCTGGCAACCCAAGCTGCAGGTGAGACTGAGGTTACCTCTACCAGTCCTTTTGTCCTTTTTGTTAAAACACAGACTACCAAGATACAACAACAAAAACATCGAAATCTGCACTTAAGAATTCTTGAAGGAAGTCTGCATCCACCTACTGCTACAGATGACCAAAATGCACAGCTATAAGGAAGTTCAGATCCACTTGGAACAGCCACAGAACAAAAACAGCTTTACTCTCAAGAAACCTCAGCAGCATATATAACAGCAACCCAGAGAAACCTCACTGTATTCCTATGTCCCAAATTTATTATGAGATAAAAGTTGATCTGAACAAAGTCAAATTAATATTCTCATCCTAGTCTCAAAAACCACATCATTAAACTTCCCATCTCTGATTTGTAATGACCAATGCTCAATAATGACAGCTGGTAACATCTCAACTTATCTGAGGACTGATCTTATGCACAAGAGGTCTGACAAGTCACACAGTCTACTGAATTTAACAAAACCGTGGAAAACTGGTCTGCTCCTTGGCACAAGCAACACAGTTTGCAGTGAAAAACAGTATTCCCTGACTGCCAACTTTAAGTAATTTGTGCTGTTGTAAAACAACCACAGACACAAAAAAAAGCAAAAGAAGCAGCCCATTGTTTTAAAGAATTTTCTTGAACACAGAATTCCCAGACTCCTTATCCCAAGCCTCAAGCAGACAATTATTTGGTCTTCATCAAAGTCAAGGAGTCAAACAGGCTGGACTAACAGCTTTAAACTCTGCAATATTGATGTGGAGCTTTCATCTAACCACTTAAAGAAAAAAAACCCAGATCACTCAGCAACTGTACCAGCCCACCACTCAGAAATATCAAAAGAAATGGTTCATGGATCTGAAAGAATTTCCTGATTAACATGTGCTACCTTCAGTTTTTGCAAGTTGAATAACCTGACATGTAAATGACTTAGAAAGGAGAATTGTCAAGGAGATCTGCTTCATTTGTTAAGAATTTGCAGAAACTACAGAGGTAACTTGAAAAGAAGTATTTCCTTACAGTGGAAAAAGAAACATGTTTCAGATCAAAACACAAGTGTCTTTTACTTGAAAGCAACGTCATAAAACAGGCTATCTAGAGAATTGCTGATTAAACAAAAAAAATCTCATTATATCATACAAACAGCAATGGATTCAATCCCACAGACAGAAAACACAACATCACATTTTTAGGTCCTGAATGACACAGCAACATTCCAACATGTTCATAACCTAAAATGAGAATCCCCAAATATACAGATTCTAAATATACATTTTCTAAGAGGATTTTTTTACTTTTCAAGTACTTAACTACATTAAATAACAACTGAAAATATTTCTGGAGTATCTGATTCTGAAAAAGGCTACCAGCTCTGAGCAAACTGTGGATCAAGTACAGATCTTTACATCACTTCAACACACCCTAGTGAATATTATATCAGAAATCCTAAAAGCAGCAGAGATAACAGGTCCAGTAGTAACAGGGCTCTTGGTGTATGCCCCAGTAGCATGCAAATGTATTTTAAATTCTGCACATAAAATTTGTGGGATGCCACTATAATAGTTAAACACAAGTAAACATTTCAGATCCAGCAATCAAGTACTGGTAGACAACAGCAGACTAAACTGTAGGACTATTCTTTATGGTCTGTCCTCAGAGACCAACTACTGCCATGGACAATGACTAGAAATGTTAATGACTTCAACAGTCAATAACTGGTATGGCACCAAATGAGACTGCTCACTGGTATCACGAACACGAAACACTGGAGCCATCACAATCTTCCAAGGATTCCAACGGTCAGACTGGAGGTTTATCTCAGTGTTTCAGAATGTCTTATTATAAAATCCAGCTACAGGTAGGCAAAAATTTTTGAAGAATAAGTTTTGAAAACTTCAGATGGACTAACTCAGTGGGCACCAGAGAATCATTACAACTTTGTGCAACTGAAAAAAAAAAAATGGTGCTGGATAAGCAGCCAGTCCAGTTGGTTGTGGATCTGGAAGCTATTATTGTTAAACAGTGTCATCAGATGTGATTCTTCTTGACCTGTATCATCAGAAAAGGCCTAATGCATGCAGCATTATTTCAGAATAAAGATACTGGACATGTGACACAAAAACTCAACTGATATCCACAGTCCAGGTAATAATGTAATGTGGAATAAAACTCACTACAAAATTCTATTTCCGTGACCATCAGCTGTGCTGATACAATTGACCCAGCCGACCCAGGAAACAACTGTTCCTCATGTAGGGCACTGAACCACTTAAGATTTACAAGGTACCAGAATCAACTGTGTTTGATATTAGCTGTTGAGCTTTATTGACTCAATTCAGTTATTTATAAACTTACTTTATAGCTGTTTACACAGTGCATCAGGTACCTTCAAACAAGTGGCTTATGGTAAGTTGGGCTAGAACACATGACATGAGACACAATTTACAAGCCTCAGATAGGTGTACATCCACTTCTGGTACATGATACACCCGCTGAGAGCATCCAACCTTGGCATTAAACAATGACCTTTACAGATTTCAGTTACACTTCCCTTTTAAATAAAAGTTTAAAAGATACATACACTTTTGTTTCATAGTCCTTCCAAGCTTTATCAAAGGGTTTTTTCAGGTCCTGTCAAAAAAGAAAGGAAAAAGAAAAAAATACAGCCAGTTATTTATATGAAAAATACTGTGGCTCTAACAATGAAGACACACCTTGGCCACTTGCAGTGCCTACTAGAATAAGGGACTTCACTCTTTCTTGAATGGCTCACCTAAGGGTTGTGCAAAAGCAATCTTGCACACAGGAAAACAATCTTGTAAAGAGCATTAATGCATTCATAATTTTAAAAGCATCTCCAGGATGTTTTTTGTTATGGTTTTCACAGCTCCATTTTACTCCTTAAAAGGTAAACCATGGTAACCCAAGAGCATACTATGCAATTAATTAAAGCAGCTTTTTTCTCATCAATCTCTGGCTCTGCTGGAAAGAAGCACCTATCCTGAGGCTGCAGCACCGTCTTGGCTAAGGACTTGATTCATCCCACTCAAGTTTAAGAAATCAATTTCCCACTGCCTTAATGGGACCAGAATAGGCCATATGGCTCAATGTAACTAATTCCATGAGAAATTTAAATTACTTATGTTCCAAATTCCTTTATTTTCTTTCCTCTGGAGAAGGTAATTTGGATAAAATGATCTTAACAAGTTGTAAAGTTATTTCACTGATGTCTGAAAATGGAACAGCTGAAATTCTGCTGAAGTTCAAGAGATCAGACAACTACAAAAAAAAAAAATACCATTAACTGTCAGACACTGGAAAAACTTTGCAGCTACAGATTAGGAACTAATTCTTACATGTCAGCTAGTTATTTTGACAATTAATAAATTAACTAAAGCAGCATTTGATTACATTCCCAAGGCAGTGGAGCAACACTGTACTGTAACAGATGCATGTATTCTGACATGGAAAAAGAGAAGAACAAGAGGAGTGAAATGCGGTAAGCAAACAATACAAAGATAACAAGTCTATCTTACTAAATAATCTATTTATCCTCCAGTAATTTACAGAAACATTTTTAATTTATGTACATATTTTTCTCCTTCCTTCAATGTCCTAGAACAATAGCTGCCAGTCGCTTCCTGTTTGCTCACTACTAAACAAAGCATAAGCCAAACAAGTTTGTTCGCTATAGGTTCTGAAATTTATTACAAACATATCATCATTTGAGTCCTAAGTTATTGTTATTTCAAATAGGAAATATCCTTGGGGCACAAATAGATTTCAGCTTCATTAACAAAAATCCTATTCTTAAACAGTCTAATGTGTCTTTCTTAATAATCCATTTAGTTCTAGGTAAGTTTAGAATGCTAAATAAACATATTAATAATAATAATCCTTTTAAATATAGTACTACCCACTCCTCAACTAAGCATCTGAATCTTACACCTCTTTCTCTGTTTATCTTTATCTCAGGTCTGTTTTTAAAGCTTCTCAAATGTTGCTTTGTATGCATAGTCAAGAATACATGGTAGGCAAAACCACAAACTGAAAGGATGACTCAATTCACACACACACACAGAAAATCCAAACAAAACCCCCAAAGTCTTGTTTATTAAGCTAGTAGGTTACTTTAATATCCCATGCCTTCCCTCACATAAGATTAATATCCTAGCTAAATGTATCCATTGCACCAACAATCACCTTACATATAAACAGGAAGGTCAACATACCCCTTTTACTCCTTTCAGATCTCCCTTCAGCAAACTGTCCAATGGAAAAGTGATTATGTTGTTCATATTCTGAATCTGTAACAAGAAAATTGCACCAAATCATTTAATACATTCAGATATAGAACATAAACTGTCTTAATACCCCTATTTCAGAAAGTTTCACAAGGAAATCTTTCGTATTATTTTCCTATCCCTGCCTTATGAAGATGTTTATCAGCACAGCCAGTAATCAAAGATAGAAGCAACATGAGTTAATTAAACTTACTCTGGAAACACTATAACCCAAGCCAGCAGGAAACTTCCAGAATTACTGCTGATTATAAATACCTCATCCAACAGACTGCAAAATAAGACCACTAATTTTTACATTGCCTGATTTCACTGTTTAAATTATGTGAAAACAATCATAGCATTTTTCAGCACTAATAATTTTAAGTTCATGAATGTATTTTAAATTAACCTTGTTTATTTTCCAGTCTCTTCAGACTTATTCCATAAAATGTATCTGCTACTCTTCCAATAAATGGCATTTTGTTCTGACAGAAGTTATAAAGAATGTTGGCCTGTAAAAAAGCCACTATTCCAATATTTCCCATGTGTTTTTAAAAAGTAATACATCTGCCGTATTTATCTCATGTGAACTTTGAAATAAGGATTTTATGAGGTCTTCAGTATGTAAGTTTACTATAATTCAACAGAAAACAAGTACTTCAAGAAGATAAAAATAATTTCAAATGAAGACAGTAAAATAATCATGGTTTTAAGTAAGTATCTGTATGATAATATTTTGATAAGGGAAAAGAATGAGGAAAGATTGCAGGAATAAGACAGCCAGAAAAATAATCTTCTTTATGATTCAGAGAAAACATTCAAGGTATGGACCATAATGTCTAAGCAGAGAGCTTAAACTGTAACAATTCAAATGGATTGCTCTGAAAAGCAAAGCCCAGACTACTTTAGAACAACATGACGGGGAAAAAATTCAGAATAACTTTTGCAGCAGAAGGTTGCCCTTGGATGAGTTTCTTTTTTTGGTATTGTAAGCTGTTCTCTTAAAATGCAATTTTTTTCAAGAAGCACTGAAATCCAAATATGAAGATGCATTTCAAATGTTCAAATTACAGCAAGAACTTTTCATCATGTAGCCACAAATGCTTGTATTTCTTCAGGAATAATGTCAGGGACACCAAAGTCCCTTTTAGCGCAACCCATCCAAAAAAGAAAGGATACTAACACAAATGTCAAGCAAAAAATATTTGCAATTATTAGTCTCCCCAGAAATGAGAAATACAAAATATTATCACCCTGTAGTTACTTGGTGGCCTCACCAGAACAGACTCAGGGGTCCCATCCCCAGTGGTACTCAACAGCTGCTATTAAAACAAACAAGCAAAGGTCCCAAGGCCCCCACCCTTCCTCCTCAAAGAAACCACCTTACTGCATTTGCTTGAAATTTCAGTCACCAAAGGAAGAGAAAGCAAACCTTCATCAACTGTAAAGGTTACACAGATTGGCTCTGCATGGGAATGCTAAAGAAACATAGAATATCTGGTCTTTTGAACTCTTAACACAAATCACATTTCCACTCCTCCACCCTACATTTTCTCCTCCCCAACAAGCTGCAGGACTCAGCCAAAGGCCGTTAGAATCAACAAGTTAAATTTCAACTCCTTGTTGTTTGTTTTTTTTAAATACTTCCTACAAAAACTGAATGAGCAACATCTACACATGCTTAGTTGGCAGTCCTGGAAACCATCCACCTCAGCAGTACTACAACATGCTTATATCAACATAACCATTCTCAAAGATAATAAAATTATATGTTGTAGAGACAGGAGATAAGTGAAAAGGTTGAAACTACACAAAACCTAGGTAAAAAAAAAAACCAACAAACATCTAGAAGAAGTTGCACATCCAGAACGGATATCCAGGTGGAGAAGCAGAAGAAGTCCTTTTAAGATATCATCCCATGCAGTTTCCCACTTTGTTACTCTATTTAATGAGTATGACACACTCAAATGTCTAACCTAAGGATCAATACTTTCACAGCCTCCATTTAATTATTTTTCAAATCCAGTAAACAGACAAAAAGGAAGAACAAAGTATTTTATTTCAGAACTCAAGACACAGCAGAACTCAAGACAACCATTTTTTCCTTCAGTAAGAAAAGAAAAAACATCAGACCCAGAAGTATTATCCCAGACACAGTCATGTAAACATCAATCAGCCTCCAAAACAGTTATGCATGTTTCCTAGGATTTCAAGACATAAGGCCTGGAGCCCAAAGCAATTTTAAGAAAAAAGGAGAAAAAACTCTGAATTCTTTTTAAAACTTTGGAGAATGTTTGCCGATTCAAATTAATTCCTTCTCTGTGCTATCACCTGTACATTACTATCAGTCTATTGTATTCCCTATGCTCCTATTTTATTTGCAACAAAAGTAAACATACATAATGCATGAACTTGTTGTTATTAACCTAGTTAGATGAATCATACTCACTCATATTTATAAACCAGCAAGCAATACAGAGATAAAAGATCTTACATGTTTTTCTCCTCTTTCTTGAGAAGCTTAAGCTGAACTATCTAAAAATATAGACCCATTTTTGGTATGCAGAGAAGCATTAATATGCTGCAGCTCCTACTCTGCGTACAGGGAGCTAGAATGTATACAACAGCCTCTACATTTTGACTATTTTATGTTTTAAAATATTCTTTTAGAAAAAATACACGAAGGTGTAGGAAAGCTTCACAGAAATTAAAGCCATCCTGTCTCAGAGGAACACTAGCAAGTTCCATGTGTTTAAAAAAACCAAAAAAACCCGAGCAGTTGACCTCGTTTCCACTTCCAATACTGCTGCTTTGGCACTTGCAGTTTTCCTCTGACAGTTTCCAAGAAGATTACAGGGTAAAAAATCAAAACTTCCTAAGTTGGAGAAGGCTCAGAGAAGAAGAAAAAATGGCAGGAGGGAGAACATATAAACAAAACATGTAGCTGCCAGAAGTGCCGGTAGAGGCAACAAGCAAGCCAACATTCGCAAAGGGGAAAGATGTTCAAGTGTTTCAAGAGCCTACAGCTAAACAGTTGAGTTTGTTGTTTGTTGTTTGCCAGCTCTCCTGATTACTTTAAAGGACTCTTTTCCATAGGAGCTTTGGCTACTGGTGCCTGTAGTACTTCTAAAGATTTTGTTTTCTAAATCCAAGCAAAAGAAAAAAAAAAAAAAAGCCCTGTCAGTACTTCAGAAGTTAAATGTTTTAAACATGCAGACCTTAAAACTTTTTCAACTTAAACTAATCCTCAGGCAGTCACAGCACAACTCCTATTGCCATAACTAAACCTCAGATGCACCCCATACACTTGGCTGTGGCTTCTCAATCACCAGTGAACTTGCAGGTGATGGTAGTACTCCTGCTGACAAATCACTGTTTCAGTAATTTTGGTTTTTCATGGCAAGTGCTATTGGATTTAATAGTTTTCAATAATTTTCCCAGTGATGTGACCTTTAGTAGGACATGGCAAATCAACACAGTGGGGAGCAAGGGGGAACCAGAACAGCCGCTACAGATGGGATGCTTTTTGTTTTCTGAATGTTCAGCTTTAGCACACAAGCCCAAGACTTCTTTCACTGTGCCTTTCCCTTGGACACAAGGACACAACGCTGCCTTTCCCAGTGCTCAGGCCCTGCCCCACAGCAGCACAGGTGTGTGGCCGAGCTGGGACATCACCCACCATCCATCATGCCACAGGAAAAGTCACTCCATTGAAACAGGAGCCGAACACCGCTAAGTGCCCACATGGAGCTGCTGGCTCAGCTGCCCAGAAAAATGCCTTCCCACAGGATACTGAGTGTTGCCATCAGGTACTTCTTAGAAACAGCCCCGTGACCACCACCAATACACAAACTACAGGTTGGCAACTTCTCTGTTAGGAAGTATTTTATGGGAAATCTTAAAACCATAAAGTGAAGAGTGGTAAAAGCAAAGGAAGGAAGAGACTTGCAGTTATTCCAGCCCTTCTTCCCTACCAGTGGAGGAGAATTCCAGGTTGCACATCTTTTAACCTATGTGAAAAGAACTAAGTGAGAAGCATCTATCGCTCTCTCTGGGATACTTCACCCCGTACTTTCAGAGTGAGAACCCATTTATAAGCAATTTAGTATTTTCCTCTTCCACAATCACAGTTATCTGTGAGGCAAACCATATATTGAAAATTCTTTTAAGCTTTATTCATAAATCAACCTATTCAAGCCCTGATCATTTTTTGTTACTGTCCTCTGAATTTCTTCCAGTTGGATCAATATCTTGTTGGCAAACAAAGAAAGATGTGATTCCAGGTGGAGCTGAACCCATGCCACTAAGGAGGAATAATTACATGTTGGTTTATATCTCTACAAGCATAAATCAAACACTTTTCCTCTCACCATTAGCCAAGTTTTCCTCCAGTGTACCAGTGAAAAACAGAAACAACACAACTTAAATCTTTAACCTTCACATATAATACTTCAGTCTCAAATATGTATATCTGTAGGGTTTTGCATGGACGTAACTAAGAGCAGTGAAAGTTCAGGCACTAAACATTTTTTAAAAGCCTCAGTCTGAACTATTAGCCTTGAAAGAAAATTCTGGACATAAGTTTCTTAAGTTCATTATATAAAATAGAAAAGATATTTCCTTCAATTTTGATGTTACCTTTTGCATTTAAGCAAATCTCCTTTCTTCTTACATTTTAAAAAGTAAGTAAAATAGGAGCATATGGTCAGAAAAATATTATTAGTATTCTTGTATTTTTTTATGGCTAAAGTCCAAAAGTACAATACAACTCCCAGCAAATAAAATCTCTTTTTTCCAGCTACCTTCCACAAAGTGAAAATATCAGATGCAGTCCTCTCAATCCAGCCTGTTTCATTAGCTTTAAACTTAAATAAATGAAAAAGAAAGGACAAGAGTTTGTAGAACAACAACAAATACAGAAAATGGAATTTGTTAAATAGCTACTTCATTTTGACAGATCAAATCCCTTTTCAAGGAGTGCTGACAAAGATGATGAGCAACTACAGATTTTTCTTCTCAGTGTAGCAATCTAATGTGATA
>NW_020955390.1:121136-122443 GCF_003031625.1 Empidonax traillii | reverse complement strand
TAAACTTAAATAAATGAAAAAGAAAGGACAAGAGTTTGTAGAACAACAACAAATACAGAAAATGGAATTTGTTAAATAGCTACTTCATTTTGACAGATCAAATCCCTTTTCAAGGAGTGCTGACAAAGATGATGAGCAACTACAGATTTTTCTTCTCAGTGTAGCAATCTAATGTGATATAAAGAAGAAAATATTTAAAGTGCAAACATATTGCAATCAGTGTTCCCTTGTCCTAATATTTTTCATATTAAGCTTCACACCTTTATCACTTGGTACTGTATTTATTAAGAAAACAGAGTAATTCATACTATAAGCAAGTGCCATATTGACCCAGCCTACCTGGGAACTGTGGCTGCTGCCTTTCAATTAGGACTTAAAAACAAGGTTGCCATTAAAGAGCAATTCTGTACCTGCCACAAAAGGCACTATGTTTCCTCTGAAAACGCCTCTAGTATTTTCTGACGGTTTACTATCAAAAAGACAAACTGATTGCTCAATCTTCTTAAAAAACAGAAGTTGAAGAAAAATTTGTAGCTTGATACTGGAGCTATGGCAAGAGAAAAAAAGGTACAGTATATATCACAAACTGATCCAAATTTGTGTTAGAATGGCTAAAGTGAGGGGTACAAGTACCTGATACACAGTAAATTGAGTGCCCCTGGTGGTGCAGTGGCTAAACCGCAGCGTTGTCAACGCTGAGATCTGGGTTCGATTCCCGGTTAGGACACTCCCCGGGCAGATGGAGCTCGCTAGCCCTGTAAGGCAATCCATCTACGTCCTGAGGACCTCGCTGCCACCGTCCAAGCTCGCTTGGCCCCGGCAGATGAACCTCAGGATTAAAGGGTGGACTCAGTTCCGCGCACACTGTGTCTCACCTAAAAAATCCAATGCGCAGGCTGGAAGGTGTAAAGACCTTCCCCGGTTCTTCGTTCGCGAAGAGACTGGCCATTACATTACACAGTAAATGCCAAATTTTTTTAGTTTTAAGTACTACTTGAAAGTGTACACATAAAAGCAGCATAATAAAATACATATAAAAACCTCAAGACCTAAACTTTTACCTTGAATAGTTCACACTTTTTTGGATTAAAAACAAACAAACAAACAAACAAACAAACAAAAACAACTTCAGCTGTTACTGAAATGCTTAAAACACTGATGCATTGCTAAGTCCAAAAAACTTCAGTCTTTTGGGAAACCTTTAAAATTATTAAAGAAAACAAGCATCCAAAACCCCTGTTAAAGCAGAACAGCCTTATCATGGCTTTTCTCTACCTTACTGAAGACAAGTTTAAGGAAAGTCTTTT
>NW_020955390.1:48271-120516 GCF_003031625.1 Empidonax traillii | reverse complement strand
TCAGCTGTTACTGAAATGCTTAAAACACTGATGCATTGCTAAGTCCAAAAAACTTCAGTCTTTTGGGAAACCTTTAAAATTATTAAAGAAAACAAGCATCCAAAACCCCTGTTAAAGCAGAACAGCCTTATCATGGCTTTTCTCTACCTTACTGAAGACAAGTTTAAGGAAAGTCTTTTTGCAGAAGCACTTTAGAACTATAGCTCTAAATGCCACCCAGGCCAAGAGCTGACAAAACACATCAGCTTCTGGAAACAAAAGCAAAATATATGACAAAGCAAAACTTGACAGTAGCCCTTAAGCTTTGCCAGTGTTAACATCTCTGGCATCTGTTCCAGTCTGAACATGTCCTCTCACTTCCTTGCACATTCCTCACTTCACTTAAGCTAAATGTTCTGTGGAAATTCAGCGCCCTACGGAACTCCAGGGACAGGTCTATTTAAAGAGTACCTTTCAGAATGGTTTTTTTTTTTAACAGCAGCAGGTGGCATGGCCCTGGCTACATTTTTGACACAAATATTTACAACCAAAGCATGTGGAGTGCTACAAGGAAACACCAGAGGAGAGGGATGCTTTTTACTGCCAACATCCTGAAAGCGTTCAGAGTTGGACTCATCACCTCACTGGGAGAGAGCAGGAGCTTGTTTCACACGTGGCTACGCCTTTAACAAAACAGCACCCTAATTTATTTCCACCTGCTGTAGAGGACTTTATACACTCATCATTTTTAACACTCTTTTAACCTCTTAGAAAATTAAACCTCCATCAATGAACTTACGAACTGATTTTCAAAGTAACTGGTTACCAATAGTTTATTCTAGTGGCATTAACTTTTAATAGGCAAAGTTACACACATCTATAAATTTTTTTTATAATTCTAGATTTCTTGTTTATTATTATGGCATTTGCAAGCAAGGAGTTCATATCTCTTTTTCATATGTTTTTCTTTCTGAATGAAACTATTTTCCCAGTGATACACCAAATTCAAGGACCATTAGTTTTCCTTTGCTAGTCAAGAGAAAACAAAAAACTTTGAACTTCAACAATATGAAGTATATTTGGAAGGAGCAGAACTTTGCAGACCTGCTCTTCACCAGATAGTATTAAAGAGAGAAGGTGCCTATACTATTACAATGTAAAACAAACAAGCAAAACTCCCCACCGTTACATTCATGCCCATGGAAAATTACTATTCACTTCAAAAACAGAAAATCAGAACCACAAACTGAAAAACTAAAGACTTAGCTACTGTCTCATGACATATCCTCTTCTTACACATACAAACTGAAGCAAAAATACATAGCTGCTACTGGAAAAACAGTACACAGCAAAAAGAGGTAGAAATATTCCTTGAAGAAGACACACAAAATGCTTAAGTGGATAAGAAAAGGTAACAAAAACATGCATTATACATCCTACAGATATTTATTTCAGTTTTTTTTTCCTTTTCAGTTTGTGGAAGAAAAGTTATTCTTGTCAGAAATATTTTTGCAAAGATAGTAATTTCTGGTTTTAGGAGAACAAAGAGCTACGACTTTTGGTAAAACGGGAGCATCTTTTAACTTTTAGAAGTATTCTTGAAAAAATATTACATTAAAAGGGTTTTCTGGGGAGGGGATACAGCTTCTAGTGGATTGCTTTCTAAAACCACCTAAACATCTCATTTCCCAGATCCATTTGCCTAATGAAGTCATCACATTGCAATTAATATATGACAGAGAGGGATTTTTAGTCAACAGAAGGTATCAATTAGAAGACTCATTGCATTTTCCCTTCCATAGGAGCAGCCTGCCTCTGTATGGGAGACCCAGGATAACTGACTCACACTGAATCAGGATGCCTCTTCCAATACATAATCCCAGATAATATTTGTACATCCAGAGAAGTTCAAATCAATACGACCAATATGAAATACATTTCACTGTTGATAAATATATTTGGGGCGAGATTTTCTCTCATCAATATCAGGACTGGGTAAAAAGAGAGGACAGCATCAGGGAGTGAATGGGACTGCCCTAAATCCCATCAGCTGGAAACATTCCCCAAAGAAGTGATTATCACCAGCTGGCTGCAAACTACAGACATTTGGTCTGGACTCACAAAAGCATTTGATGTGTCTCCATGTCACTGATTTCAGCAGACGCAGACCTTTAAATACTCGTAGGAATCTGTGTCATTTCCCCTTCGTAGCCCCTGGTTGAAGAGTTATGTGAATTCAAGAAAATCTGGGACTTACTCAGACATGGGAAAGCTCTACCTAGTAGACTATAATCAGAATCTGCCCTTTTTGTACCCTCTGATCAATGTGAAACTGAGGCTGAAAACTCTCTATTCATAACTAAAACTCCTGTTCTTCCATTTGGCTCCGTCCCATTTGGCTCACCAAAGAGTGCTTTTAAGCCTTACTGGCTTCAGTTGCAGGATTGGTTCCCAGTGGACACTACTGTCATTACAGCATTTTGTTTGATTTTATTCCCCTTTCTTCCCTGAGAAGCAAGAACTCTCTCTTCCAGGGACACTAAAATCTCCCTACATAAATACAAATGGAAAGGGGGGAAAAGTAAAGTAGAAGCAACACAATCGCACAGTTAATCAAGCTGGTTTCACAATTTTAAAGAAAATGGATATGTGTCTTTTATAATACATGCTATAATTACTTTATGGTGGGAAGCTTTTAGATGTGAGAGGTGTTGGAAAAGGGAGTTTTGTTGTGTTTGTTTGGGTTTTGTGGTAATTTGTTTTTTCGTTTTGTTGGTTTGGGTTGAGTTTTGAGTTTTGCAAGGGGAAAGGCTAGAGCATGAGATATTTTCACACACCAGGAATTTTTTAGGAACAGTGGTTGCCAAAACACAAACTGTCTTCAATATGAAGAGCTGTTATAATTCATAAATACAGCTTTTGCAATGGCTTTAAAATGTCAGTATTTTTCATAAGTAACTCTTACCAAATTTTTGAAGAGTGCAGTTAATTCCTTTGTAAACACAGAAAATTTTAAAAATGCTGTTCCCAAATCTGGGTCATCCCTGCAAACACAGTTGCCTCCGAACTTCTCCAGTGCTTGTGTATACTGTTCTTCATTTTCCACGTGAGCTTCAAAAAGAGCAAAACATGAAAATATCATCAGTAGATAAAAGGCTATTGAAACTACGATTGAGGGGTTTTAAAAAAAAAAAAAAAAAAACCAACTTTCCAGATTTCTTGCTAAAAATGTTCATTTGATACATCATACATCTACTATTTATATTTTAACACTAATAAGACAGAAGTATGACATATCTCACTAATTCTGGTTTACGTGTATCTATCCACATGCTGTACAAAGGACAATGTGCCACCAACACAAACATCTGGCACTCTAGAAAGAGCCACAATATTTCTGCACCATAGCTGAGACTGCATAACAACTCCCAAATCCTATAATGAACTTTTTTATTTTAGAGCCTTTTATTAACATTTTCTGATTTCATCTGTGTGCTGTTATGTTTTACTGTGTGCTGAACAAAGAAACAGAAGGGATTAAGTGTGTTGGCAGTCTTAGTTCTCTACAACAAAAGGCAGCCGATCAAATAGGACTCTTGAGTCCCCTCAATACTACAGACTTCACTACGGATGAGGACAAAACCCATACCTATGTTAGCTCTCTGATTCAGAGCAGGGTCTGAAGCAAATCCTTGCAGTCTGCATTTACCATGGGCCTGTTCAGCTCTCAAAGCACCTCTGGTTCACAACAACCAGATTCCTTTCTGAGACAACAAAACCAGACCAGTGCAAGTCACCCAGCATACACCCAATGCTTCTGCTCTTCAGAAACCTTTGAGCTGCACGTGTTGGGGGTTACTCAGTCCAGGGGACGAGAGGAAATCTAGGCCTAAAATAAGCTTCCCTGATTCAAATACTAAGGAAATCTGAGGGGCCCTCAGTCTCAACTAGTTCGATCAAGGGATTCACTCCCAGGACACCAGCTTACTTGCTTGTGTAGACAAGCATAAAAAGTCCCTTTGTCAAAAGTCAATTTGATCTGTGGAATAAAATAGAAAGTCTTTCTGAACCCAAGTTTAGTGACCATGTCAAGCTTGAGAACATGGACAAAGCACACCAAGCTGGCACCTGAGAAAGTTAATGTTGCCTATTTCTTATTCTAACTGTGGCCAAATTCTAAAGCTTCAAAGGAAGTCAGGGGAAAAAACCCCATGCCCTAGAAAACAAATTATGCATTAACAAGAACAAAGACTGTCTCGGTCATTACATGAGACCTGCATAAACCCTGAAGATTATTTTAGAGAGGATTAATCTGTTCAAACGAGCAATGATCCAGTTTCAAGCCCATTTGTACACATCAACATATTTAATATCCAAAGGATTTTTTATGTAATGTCCTTTAGCCAAATTTCTATGAATTAGTTACACAACCTGTTCAATAAAATTAAAAATAAGCCAGTCTGTCCACACGTCCTACCTGGACAGCCATTGAAGACCTTTATTTCTCAAATAGCTGCAAATTTTCTCTAATTTCTAATATATGAAATTAAAATCCCGTGCAGCAGTAGTATAACACCGTGTAATTAAAGACTGGCATAATGTACATGCAAAACTGAAGTTGCACAGAAAGCATTAATTCTACAAGTTTCTACCTTGACAGCTTAAATTTGCAGCCTAAGAGATAGTTTGCAGACAGCTACCAAGTTTAAAAACTAAGTGCTAGCACTGAACTGCACTTATTTTTCCTCAGCAGCAACAGCAAGGGCTGAGCACTTAACAAAGCTTTTGCTGCAGGATGTTCAGCATACACCTGGACAAGCTTTAAATGGACTGGCAGGGACAGCAAAACCCAGGATATGGCAGGTCACAACTCCTCTGGATCTCACATCTACCCGGTAAGGTGAACTATTTCCATACTGCTTTCTACATTCTTACTGCTTCCTGCATCCAGCTTAGCTTAGGAAAAGCAGAGGTCAGCCTGCAATTCATACAGCAGAAGCAGAAAGCTGCCCCTGCATGAGAACAAGGTGAAAAGGCTGCTACCACTAATTGTCATGGTGAGATGTGTAATCAGCAGCTGAACCACGCTGACTTTTTACTTTAGGAAACAAGAACAGCATCCATTCCACACAGCATTCCCAAGAGTCTTCTGTTCTCCAGCATCCTAGGGACTGCTCTTCTACAAGACATTCCCCAGAATGCTGAAGATGATTTTTGCAGCAATACTATTAACTGAGCTGGTGCTCCACAAGTGCTTCTGAAGAACACAAAATTCTGTTTTTCTCATGGAACCCTCCAAAATGCTCTCCCTCCCCTATGTTTTCTTCCTAATGGATTTTAAAAGTTTCCCTAAAAGGAAAAGTATGAAATCTATTAAAAATAGATGTAAACATATGATTCAGGTATGTTTGAGGGTTTGGAGGCTTTAACTAAGAAACAAAACTATGTAATCCTTCATAAAGGTTTGTAAATTCTTACATTAAAGAAGAAGGAACTTCCTTTCAATTAGTTGACAAGAATTACACCACAAGAGCAGTTCTTGTTCTAACTTTGAGTTTGAACACCAACATGACTACCAGTTCTATCAGATAATGGTGGCTCTCCAAGGTTGCCAGGCCTATCTGTTTTGCATGTAATACTGGTTTTCTTAGCTCTAATTGCTATGAACTGGACAGTGAGAACAAAAGCCAACCAAATGCTGTTTCTTATCCACAAAAACAAATGCTGTTTCTTGTTCATAAAATGCTGCTGCTGCACAAAAACAAAAGCTTCAGTTATTTTTTTTTCAAAGAAGATAAACACACACAACTCCAAGAGATTGGCACATGTTTAAAAACATATGCAGCAATAGTTCTTTGTATTTTTTCAGCATTGGAAGAGAAATATCTGACTTTGTGCAACCTGACAATAAAAAACTGTAGCACATCAGCTGTCTCTTGTCATGAAATTCTTAATATACATAAGTGGAAGGCACCAAGAAGAGTGAGGTTTCGCAAAGCAGTAGAGCAAATGTAGCTTCTTATTGCTGCCAAAGAGTAATTTCACCCCTCCCATGCCCTCAGCTCTTGACGATACACTTGCCTTGCCATTTCAGGTGCCCAACTAATCCCAGTTAACTTGATTTCACTGCATATGTTGCTTTATGGGAGCTAAAAATCTCCCCTAGGGACGTGCCGAGCAGCAGGGGTGGCAGAAGGAGCAGGTAGCCCAGACCTGGGGGAAAGGGAAGAGCACAACTTGCCCACTTTGTACCCCTACACCAGCGAGAGCCGTTCAGCCACCTCACCACATTTCATCCTCACTGGAGTTATGTACTTACCCAGACCAGATAAGTTTATGGCTTTGACAGATTTCTTCATTTTATAGAGAACAGTTCGGTCAACATCCAGAGCCTAAAAAAAAAAGAGAAAAATTAAAGCTGGAATAGTGGATTGCCCTCTGGCAAACCTCTGCTCTGGAAACCTGCTGTAACTATAACACTATTATGTTAGTTAACTTTATTTCTGTAATTAATAAATTACTTGCCATTTGCTTCCTCTCCCCTCCATACAACCTATTTTGTCCCCCTGCCCGCAAAAATACATCCTCCCTCTTTTGCTGGTGACCAGCATCATATACACTCATCAGGAAATGATTTACACAGTATCTTCTTTCCTTGTTAAATTATTAAAGAAGCTTAAAACAGTTTTGATCCATCATATGTTCTGACACTGCTGGAGAAACAAGCAATATCACTTCCCCAGGCAGAGTATTAAAAATTGAATTTAATTTCAGTTTTCCTGGATAATTTAGTTAATTGCACTCCCAACTATATGAGCTTTCTCACAGCTATGCTGAACAAAATATATTACATATCTCTCAAATAACTTTCACACATTTTAACACAAGGCAAAGCTTTCACCAACACTATATGAAATTCAAGTCTAAATCTTGTTAAGAATACCCAAGCACTAATAACCAATTTGTTTCAAAGAAAGAAGTGGAAGTAGGCAACCATTTTGCTTACTGAAAGTGAAATACAAAAACTCTCAAAAATGTAAAATTGTTCCAGAACAGAGAAGCAGAAAGAATGGTTATACAAATTAAAAAAAAAAAAGAAAAAAAAAAAAAGTTGTTAATCTTCAAGAAAATGTAAGTATGTGTTCCAGAGATGGTGGTGTCTTTGGACACCACTGAAGAACAATATCAAACACTACAAATTGTATTACACCAAGAGCTGCTTAGCATGATGCATGATAAAAAAAAAAAATCCACCAAATTAATTCCAGTTTTCATTCATAAGATTTCAGTGAATCGCAGCAGCTACACATTTGATCTACCATTGTTTTACTGTTACTCATTAGTGTAAGAGGAATGATGCAGAAGTCAGTTCCTAGGACTCTATCCAATTATTTTAACATATTGAACGCGAAAAGAAATATTATCCTCCATATTTTAGGAGTATTCTTAAACTGAATCTATTTAGACCACAAATAGCTGGCAAAATCTTTGCAGCATTCCATGGAAACCAACCAATTTAGACGATGCCTTAACATTAACATTGCAGTGTCTTGGTACTGCTGTACCCATTGGAGGTTTTACCTCCAGCATCTTTATAGTTCACATCTGAAGCACATCAGCAAAAGAAGCACAGAGGCCTAATCACCTGGAGTTCTCAAATACCCCTTCTGAAGAGGAAAAGAGAAATAAAACAGTACAAGAATGCCCATAAAAGCCATGCCAGTTCTGTTCACCCTCTTCAGCAATTTAAACTGCATCCACTATAACAAATAACAAACCCGTATCCAGTGTGATCTCAAAGGTTAGATTAGTCACCTGTTTGGATGGGAGTGCATTAAGTGAACTCCCTCATTGTGTATTTGGTGATTTCCAAAAATAACCTCAGAAAAGCACCACCTGATCAGCTGACTGCAAAGGAATGATAATTTCATGGGTGATTGTCAAAGGGCAATTACCCTCCTGGAGACAAAGCAAAAGGAATGTCTCCAACTACAGGCATTGCAAGTAACAGCCCAAAGAGAAAGCTCAGAGCCAGAGACTTAAAACTTACAGATTCCACTCCCAGCTAATCTTAGATTTGTGTATGCAGATGATAAAATATTTAATCTCTGCACCTTAGTTTGGGGGAGATACTTCTTAAGAAAGAGAAGAGTTGGAAGGATAAATGCATGGGATGAATTATGAACTACTTGTACTACTGTGGTCAGGGATCCAGACAGATCTGTGGATTCATTAAGTCTTCTGGCCCATGAATGCCTCAATCAGAAAGCACAAACTCCCACAGTAAGGGAAAAAAAACCTCAAGTCCTCTTCCTCAATTTAAGTCATCATTTTGGTTTGCAACTGCTCTCACCCAACTCCCGCTTTCACAGGAATCAGGCAGCAGAGGAGCAAACCCGCAAGGCACAGGATAGGCAGGACCCAAGAGAAATGACAGCAAATGCCCCCAAACACACCAGTGAGGACTCAAGCACCGACCCATCTCAGACAGCTGATCCACATAAAAATTCAAAGCAAGGATAACAGGGAAAAAAATCCACAGACAGTACTGAGTGCAACAGAACAAGAAAAACATAAAGCCCTGATGTATTGAAAATGTACAAGACTGCCAGGTCAGGCGTCCTTGGATCCTCCCTTCATTCCCTCTCTGTCTTTTCAGCTGTGCCAGTGCAAGTGCTTGTAGGGGCATGTCATAAACCACAGGAGAGAAGCAAACCATGCTTAAAAATTAATAATTTTTTTTTTTAAAGCTGTTTTTCAGTTAAGTCAACTTTTCAACTCTGACTATCAGGAAGACACTCGATATAACACAATCCAATACAAAAGACAATGGCAAAACCAGGAACGAGAAAGAGGATATACTCAGATGGTCCTGCTGAAGAATCCTGCAGGGATGCTTCTGAACAAGAATTCAGCAGCTGTATGACTGTAAGCAGCACTTTTACTACACTGCTACCTCTACCAGCTACCTTAGCATTACATTAGCCTCAAAATTTCTTCTCATGTTCATTCACCACAATAGAACAGGCCTTGTAAGTTCAGTCTGTGTGGTAATTGGTGCCACATTTTCATGGTAAGTAGCTGACAGTGAGTCTGCGGAATGATGCTGAAACATTCAAAGAACCAATAGGATTGAAGGAGGCTAAATACCACCTTGACTAACACTGACTTTGTGACCTGAGGACTCAGCTTAGCTTCTGTTCAGGTAGATGATCCACAATCCAAAGCCATGAAAAAAGAGACAAAAATCATCCCAGCAGAAGTCTGCCACCTTTCTATCAATGCATCATTGACTCAATGTGCTATTTCTTCCCTCTCCCAGTTAAAAAAGAAAGCAAGTGAGGAACTGAAGTACAGTTAGTACTCAATGTAATGGTATTTTCACACAAAATTTGAAAGAATATTGTAACTAGTAAAATGAAAAAACTGTCACAAATGAAAAAACTGCCACTCTTTAAAATATGAGTGGTTTATTGTTAATTCAGTTCACTGATGTGATTACTGAGAATGGGAAGAAATTCAACAGTGAAGGCTGCAAAGCTGTGTATCCAAGGGAAAAATACATGCATAAACTGGGAGATCGGTCAGGAAGATATCAGGAGAACATAGGGCTTTGGCTTACCACATGCTCACAGAGTCACCACAGGATGACAAAATGATACAGGCATCAAAACTAAAACCACAAAGATACAGGAGATCTCCTGCCACCAAAGACAACAACAACAACAACAACAACAACAACAACAACAAAAAAGTGTCACTGTGTACTACATATCATTGACATGCAAAAAAAAAAGGTCTATGTCCAAAATGTTGAACTTGACAACTTGCATGTCTCTCTGAATCACTGGATTTCTGAATCTGATAAACACTTACAGACATATTATACACACAAAATGGGAGGCAACGTAGGTGTTGCTTTCATCCAGCAGTATGCAAAGTATGGAATGGAATAAAAAATCTTGAACTAGTCTGATTTTGTAATTAGATTACTGGGAATAAGCTGCAGCAAACTTTGAATCAGCTAGCTCAAGCAGATAGCTGGAGGGAACTGGAATGTACCCATTACACAAATATAAATAAATTACTAGCAGAAAATGCTTAAATATATAAATAATTAAATAACCCCAAACAAAACAAAACAAACAAAAAAACCCACAACCAAAAAATGCAAGAACAGGCTGCCTTCCTGAAAAGATTCCCAGTCACCCAAGGGTGTTTGGGTTATTATGTCATCAACTAATGATCAGTGCAATTTTGTTCAGACAATATGGCACTGATCCTCCACACACCCTGTGCTTGTTCAGCTGTCCTGACAGACAGGCTGTAGGCAGCCTCCTCTCTCCTGAGTGGAAAAGGTCAGAGCTAAACTCCCTACTGGTCGTAACAAAGAGGAAAAAGGGATAAACACCAAGAAATGGTTAAGTTAAAAAGTGACACTAGTATAAGAACAGCTGAGTCAGCTCTACATGAACCTGAACAAACTGCAGCTAGAAACTGGGAGGAAAAGTAAATTCTGGAAAGCTTTCCAAATAGGAAAAGAGATAAAAAATATCTATCCATTTTAAGAGAGACCTGGATACATTTAGGAAATATTGTTATGTTGTTTCCTATTGTAGTAAGATACTAGACTTGCTCCTGTAGGAGGCTTTGTCTATTCCTCCCTTCCTCGGTGAAATCTTTTGACAGTGCTGCTTTGAGTGGCTCTGTATGCCTACAACTAATGGGGAAAATCCTGTAAAGCTTTGCATCTTTTATACTGTATTTTAGTCTTGCTTACAGACCAAGAAATAGAGAGGGGGACTTTGCCTTTGTTTAATTGAACAACATTAGTGCTTATTCACAACTAGTGTTTCAAAGGAATAATTTCAGCATAAAACTTGAAAAGGGTCAGCTCCTTGTCTTTCTTACTGTTCTTCATATCTTCACATCCTTCTCTTTGTTCTCATCTTAGCACTAGGATATCAATTCAAATACAGCTGTAGCTTTGTTATAATTCAAGTTTCTAACCCTGAATTTGTTTCACAGATATATACACATTACCCCAATGCACACACATGCTTTCCCCTCACTCCATTGCTTTGGGCACTCTCAGCAGTGCCAGAATCAGGGAACTTTAAAATGGCTTTGGATGTTACCTATTCCAGCATTACTTTTTACTCACTTGAAATGCTCAGGGAACTTCTCAACCAAAAGAAAAGTGACCAAGTAATGCAGATGGTGGTGTCATTTTATTCTCTCATCTAATGCTTCTTACTTTCAACTCAAAAAACTCTACTGTAAGGCTGTTTATTTTGACATCTGTTTATTTCAGCACTACTAAGTCTGAGAAGCCACATAAATAGTTTTCATAGTCCCACCCAATTTCTACTGATAGGCACTCAGACTTCTCGTTAAAAACAGTATATATAGTTTTGACTTAGGGGGAAACAATTAATAATTCTGTATGGCACATATGACAAGAAGTTACATTATTAGGGAAGTGGTGTTGTGCAGCGTGAACTGAAACAGAAACTCAAACGTGACCTTCTTGAGCATGCCCTTGGCAATGCAATCTTTTCCAAACACAGTATTTATGTCTTCTGTTCATTTACCTTTATGTGATTTCTGATGTTAATCTTGTGAAACCGTTTTTAAGGTAAATTACTTCTTACGTCAGAATTTACGCAGCATATCTACAGATCATGGAGATCACTTGTTTGACAAGTCTTCAAAATGCACAGCTGATCTCTCTTAAATGGCATAGAAACACCATTTAGTTTTAAAATTATTTACCTTACAACCTAGGGCTACACAGTGAAAATAATTAAAAGTCTGTTTACTTGCCACACTTGAAAAATCTGTAATTTTTTTCTTGCTCTATCTTCAGTTATCTCTCTGTGAAGTTACCACACTTGACCATACACACCGCAAAACCCCAAAACTAAAATTGCCTGAAATATACAATTTTTAAATTGTAATTCACATTTATTTCTTCCCAGCAAGTTAATGCTAACGTTTTGGCACCAATCACAAATGCACTTTAGGCACATTGCTAAAGTATTTTCACAAGGTATTTGGTAATACAAGAACCAAGTATTTGGCATGCCACAGGCTGAACATTTCAAAATTAAAATAATTCAGTAAAAGCATTTATGAGGTGTAAAAGAAGCAATTCAAACCCTTACACAACATATTTTGAAGTTCTATATGCATGATGACAATTTAGCAACAAATATGTCTGTAGAAAGTATACTAGGAAGGGGAAGAAGCATAGCAAAATAAACAGAAGAAAATAGAGATTTTCAAAGGAACACAAGAGAGAGGACTCAAGCTACCAATGATCAGCAGCAAAGCTTTTTTCCACATGTAGGAACGAGGTCCAGTTTCACTTGCCAAAGGCCAATTTCCATTTTCACTGCTTCAAAGGTTTCTGCTTTGAACAATAAAATGTGCCAACTAATTAAAACCAAACCCATCTTACCAGGAAGAAATCAGTCTGAGATTACTGAAACTTCCTGAAATGTTATTCTGCATCCTACTCTGTATGCCACAATCTTTTAAAAACCTCACTCAAAACTAGCTTCAATCTCCAAATCTATACTGTCTAAATAGATCCGTGCAATACACAGGCAGGCACAAAAGATAAACGTATTATTTGTTCTTTTCAGTGGAGGGAAGGGAAACAAACTGTTTTATTTTTAGCATATTTAACTGGGGGAGGAAAAAAAGCAGGAAGGCAGCAACTGGAAAACTGAACATCCCAAAGATTATTTTGGCACCTTTTACCGAACCAAAGGGTATGGGGAAAACCAGGGCAGTTGCAGCATAAATGGAGGGTCCCCAGGCTCTAGTACTTTAGACATTCATTAAACATCTTTTGTGCCAAACTTACATCAGAACTCTGGGTCTTTATCTTATGCAAGTGTCCTTACACCAGTGCCTTTTTCCTTTCTGGCCCAGAAAATAATTATTTATCTGTAAAGTAACAGAAAAATAGCCACTGGATCAGATCAACTCTACATTTAACCTGATATCCTCTATCAGCAGCAGCCAACAGCAGATGTTCAGGGCAGCAAGCAAAGAAAAGCACGTATACATCCTACCCCAGGATAATCTCCCAGTTTCCAGCAATGAGTTTAAAAACAAAAGACCGAGAGACTCTCAACCAGAAACACTACATAGCCCAACAGACTATTCTCAAGACAGAAACAAGAAGTCCAAGTTCTCTAAATCCAGACAAGGGAAAGAAAAAAACTAAACCTGACTTCTCACAGGTCAGTGCAAGTGCCTTCCTGACTGTACAACAGCCTACTGGGGAAGCAGTGAAGGGGAGAAGGGGAAGGAGTCAGCCATCATCTTTGCTCTATTTTTCATTTAAAACAGTTCCAAGTCTCTAACATTCATTCCTTCTTACCCACAACAGCTTCCTTTTAAAAGGGGTCAAATTAACTATTTCACATTTTCAGCTATTTGGATGGGGTTTTGCTGAAAGTGTTCACAGCACTGGATCTGAATTTGAGAAAAGTCTCAAGGTTACCACTATTTTTAAATAAAGAGCCCATTGTAACAACAACAACAACAAATGCATAGAGATACTGCTAAAGCAGTAACAAAATTTTGGGAAATAAATCCTCAGGTCATTTGAAATACAATCCCAAGACAGGAACCTCCGTGTTCTTCCCCATATTGCATATCAGCGATACCAAAAAAATATTAACACATTGACATTAGATCCACTATAAGCAATTCTTAACCCTTATTTCTTTAAAACAAAATCGAATCTCACTCTCCATTTTACCGAGTTGCTTTAAAACACAGGGCTACTCAACAGCCATAAATTCTTCTGCAATTCACCCATTCTAGTATTTCAGAGTAACTAATAATGACAGAGGCTGCTGCAGATGCTGAACATGTATAGGAACGTCCTTCCCCAAAACCAAAAGGGCACAGGAAAAAACTGCCTCAGTTAAGAAAGAGAGAGGTGATCAAGTACAACAGTTTGGCTTTGCTGGTGTATCGTTACAGGCAATCTGATACTTGCTGTAATTAATCCTCGCTGACTCAAAAGATCAGAGATATCCACAGACATTCTATCTCTGTTTGTTATTTTTCTATTAGAAATGAACTGTCTACACTGCTGGGCTCAATCCACTTCTCTGTTACAGAGAGTGGTAAAAAAACTTCCTAAATTACGTTATCCCCCTCCAAAATCCCCTTTCCATTCTCCTACTGTTATGTCATTTCCTCCCTCCATGTATTACTTTCTTTTCTTAATCCTCTCCAGTTTCCTTCCACTGATCACCTGGCACATTCACAGCAGGACTGATCTGAAAGGTGGAAAAAACCTGATAGGCATAGTCTGGGGCAAGGCATTGTAGCCTCTGAATGTATTCGAGAACAATAATAATAATAATTTTAAAAACTTTAATTTAGGGCAATTACTTTACTTGGAGTGTGCATGTGAAAAAACATTCCAGAACATTATATTCTCCAGAAGCTATGACAGTTAATTTGTATAAATGAGCTCTTTGGCATGAGACCTGTCAACTTAAGAGACTGTGAAGGTACAGAGACAGATTTGCAATAAAAAGGACAGGGTTTATGGCAGAATTGTCTCTGAAAGGTCCCTTTCCACAAAAGCATTACTTCTCCAGCATCTGGGTTTGTGGTTTTTGTGGACCCAGAGCCAAGGCAATCTGTTTGAACAAGCATTGCTCTATTTGGCAGAAAAATGTAGTAAACTACTGTGCACAGAGCTAAGGCTATGCACGGTGGGAAAGGGTAATACCACTGCTTTGGGAAATTACTTGAACATGCAAGGTAATTCTGCTGCAAAGGTAAAAGATGGGAGAATTTGGCACTGCTCTACGTTGTTTACAAAACCTCACCTGAGCATGATGAGTTTGTACAATGAATTTATTAAAACAAAGAAGTGATGCCTAAAACCCAGAATGCTCTAATAAACTACTTCTATCAGAAAAGAAATCTCAAATTCGAGGTTCAGAGCTACAAAATGTTACATCATTAATACAAGTCACTACATGATCTTGTTTCACACTGGACAAAACAGGTGCTGTACCTCTGTATGAATTGTTGGATTTCCACATGCTTCCCTCACAACACAAAGCTAGAAATGAAACACACTTAACCAGAAGACAGACATCAAGCATTTTTGTGTAATACAATCTTTTGCCTAAAAGAAGAGAATGGAAGCTGCTTATGCCAATTGTTTCTCCAGAACACATCCATCTCCTGCATTAACCGATTTTTATACAGAGAAATGCATTTTCCTTCTCTTTTCATACTTTCACCACCAACATACAGCTATCTGCTTTCAAACACGGGTTGACTGGACTTTAAATACACATCTCATAAGCACTGCAACAGACAAATGCACTTACTCTTTACAGTGGTTCATTTTTAAACAAAGAGTGTGTCAATAAAACTCCCTTATTTATTATTTAATTGTTGTTCAATTTTTCAGTTGCACTAACCATTCCATTTCCAATTATTTAACATTACACACTTCAACATCCTAGGATATATCATTATGGAAAATGAAGTAACATAGATAACAGGATAAATGGTCCAGTGACAACTGTCTTGAACAGCCAAGTAAACTTTACCATCCCTTTACCCATGTCGAAATTCTCTGGTCCTCACCCTGCAAGAGACTTTCTTCTACCTTCATGTTTTTGCATTTCTGTCTGCTGTCAGGATCCATCAAAGCCCTTCATGGTTCGGAGCCCAGCTGTTGGAAGAGGCTGATCCTCACCCTGTATCAGTCAACAGCATTACAAAGAGCTGGGCTGATGGGATTTTCCTTTTGCAGATTTCTCAATTCAGTAACTCTTTTCCCTAGTATTAAATCCTTTTATACACCATCAGAGCCAACAAGAATTAATCTTTGCAGAACATAATGCCCTTTTATTCTGAATATGACGAGCTTTTTGAATAGTAAGTTTTTAGTCATTTATGGGAGCAATTAACGAATTAAAACACTTTCCAGATACTCAGAAGTTCCCATATCAGTGGTCTAATTTGGTGTTAGCAGTCTTCAAATCCTCTGCTTGAACCAGGCAGACATCCCTGTTGCAACATCTATGAAATAATGAAAAACTAAACAGTTAAGTTTCTCCCAGTGTATAATGCACTTACTCTATCCTAAAAATAAAAACCTTGGGCTGTGTGCACAGATCAACTGGATGCCATAAACTGACCTATCCCTCCCTATCCAGCACTCCTCTGACTTTATCTTCTTTACATATCCAAGAACTCAAGAGACTAAGAAATTAGTCACGAAAAGAGTCTATAACAACATAGCACAATCGAACCTCAGTCTTAACAGGCCTCCAAGAGGTCCTTAACAAAAAAACCAATAAATCCATATTACAAACATGTTCAGCAGACGTACCTATGAGGTGACCATTTTGAAAGGGAATAAAAGGCACATAAACTTTATCTAGATCATGATACACCTGGAACTTTTCGGACACCACATTCCCACAACAAAGAATGGCAGGAAACTAGAGGGGAGCTGAGGAGAGACAGACAAATCACCTCAAATGAACCAACTATTCCCGGGGAAACACTGAACCAGCTGTCAAAATAAGGTTCATCAGAGGTAAAACAGCACATCAGATATCACCTCTCTATTATTAGGGTAGAAATTTATGAATGGCATCTAGCTATAACACTGATGGTATATTAATTACACATGAAACCCAGTGTCAGATGATAAAACTTACTTTCTCTTGAAATATTGTAAAATTATTTCTGTTCTATAGTGGCTTCCAGACTTCAGCCCGTGGTTTTTATTTCAACCTCTCTGTAATTCACCATACCACCTTTGAAAATCTCTGCACAGTCTCTCAGTATCAATACACTTTTCCCCATTAAATAGTATCTGCATGGTGGCATAATTAACAGCAGTTCATGCAAATACAAGACTTGCAACTTACGGCAATCAAACATTTGATAACAATCAGTATCTTCCTCTTTTGTTTGTTAAATGGAAGAAAAAGAAATTGCACTTATTTCATTTTGTTGATATTTTGTCATGCTGTAGTTCTCAGTAGAGCTTGAATTCTTGTTGTGTAAATGCATAAACATAATATTCTATGAATTTCCATTTAGGAATTTGTTTCTGAATGAAAGAATGCATCTGAACTGTCGTATCTTGTCATTCATTTTAGGTGCCCAACACAGAAACCACAGGACACTATTACAATCTTGAAAACAACAATCATAAATTCTCCTAGAATTTCAGCAGCTTTGAGTATAACCAAAATTAACAGTTCAGACACCCCTGTCACTAAAAGCACAGCTTCCTTGAGCAGTAAGTGAATCTTAAGTCACACAATTATTAGTGTACCAAACAGTAGATATAAAACACTCATTTACATCATACTGATGCAAAAATAAAAGGTTTATCCCCAGAATTGACTTTTCCAAAATAATGAGGGAGTTCACATACCTGGAAGGTATCTATAAAATGGAACAGACGGTACTTCCCTGTACCATGAAGCAGTATGAAGGTTAAATTCATACACAGCTGCTACCTAAAGACAAACCAGTGAACAACTTCTGCATTTAAAACTGAAGCAATTTAGAACACAGAAGCATGTCCAGGTCCATCAGAAACTTTTGTTGTGTTCTTAAATGAAATTGGAAACACCTACTGAATCAGCTGCCTGAAGCTGAAGAGATAAGCACTCAAATCTATATGTAACCAAGCACCGTGTGTCCTTGCACCATCACCACATCAACATGGCCTGGGGGACAGGGAAGGCAGTGGCAACCACTACACTCCATCCCTCAGACAGAGAAGACTGACTGGAAATACGTAAAAGCTTGTCATCTACAACCCGACCATTTAAGCATCAGAGTGAAATAAGCAGAGGAATGAATGAAACCAAACAAAAAGCAGCTTACAAAAGATTTACTACTTCATTGCTTCTTCAGTGCTCCTTTCTTCAGCACGGTTAGCATCCAGTCTACATGGAACTCAAAGTGTAGGAGCACTCTGGCGGTGCTTTTCCTGTTGTGTAACAGACACCTACAGTGCTGGAAAATAAACAAATGACTAAAAGCATGTGCTTTGCAAGTCTCTATACTGCATGTTTTGCATGTGGCGACAGAGCAAGGGCTCTATATTTGCAAGTGCTAAGGAAATTTCCACTCCTATTGCAATAGCCAAGCAGTAATCCCGTTTGATTGAAAGGGCTTAAAATGATTAGTAAATGCATTTGTTTCTAAGTTTACTTCCCTAGAATCCAGCCTAACTTTCCTTGAAATTGCATTTTCTAGGAAAAAAAATCTTCCACTATCATGGAACAGGCATCATAAAACATGAGAAAATAATCCGTATGAATGTCCACATCCCTTCTCTACTATCTTCCCTTCCTGTATGCCTTCTAAATGTAGAACAAAGCTTTCACGAACGTGAAAGTAATTTGTTCAGCTCTAATCACTTCAGCTGTTTTGATGTATCTACACACATACTTAACATAATGCCTAGACAGAATTATAGATTTCAGACTAGAACTACATTGATAATCTGATTTTTAATCAGGGATAGCTGAGGGGTCCACAAACAGCAGATGGTTCCACACACCATACTGCTCCAAGACAACAAGGAGTAGAGTTTCAGCCTTCCCTCTCAGTTCTCTATTTCTTCTTTGTTTAATAAATCAGATGCTAGAATTTATGCCATAGCTTCTTTCACGTTAACTTTTACAGCCAGCTCTTAAGGAATATACTCCAAAGAAATACACTTCACCGCACAATATGTGACTTACATAGTAAATATTTTTGTGAAACAGAGTTCACATATACAAAGAAGAAAATTTTTCAAATTCTCTCCAACACCTACTCACTTGAAAACAAAGCCTGCTACTGGAGATGAAAAGTACTGAATCACACCACCCAAGCTAATTTCCTGCAAAGCAGCACTGAAAAAGCCTATTCAGTTACAATGCTGTATCTCAGTTCCTCCATCAACAAATTCTCCCCCATAAGGTAAATTATTTTCTCTTTCCAAATAAAATGGAGATATATACAACAGCTAATAAAGTCTGCATAATACTTAGTACTACATTCAATTTTCTGGATATATAACATGCAGAACTCTTCTTCCACTCTCCTAAACTACACACCAGGATATAGCTATAAGATCACCATTATTCACTGTCCTCCACCTCTACCCCTTCCCTGTATTCCTGCCCACCTCCTTACTATACTGATTCTTTGCACATTAGCCCTCCCTCCCCATTGTCAGCCTGGTGTTTTCATCCTACTTCCTGCATGAACACGGCTGCACTCCCCTTCCTTTGCAGTTCCCGTCAATTCCAATTCCTCTGAACTTCCTTAGACTTTTGATGTATTTCCTTATCTGCTCCGTAATGCTTCTGTCCACATGCCAATTCCTGACCCTCCAGTTCCTTATATGCCATCACAGTACTTCTGCCTCTGGGTAAGTCTCTCGACTCTCAGCTTGTTTTTAACTCAAATTCTCCTTTCTTGCTCTTCACGTTTGACTGATCCTCACATCACTTCTTAGACATTTAGGCTGCCCATTACTTTGTGAGTCTTTTCTTGTGTTCCCATTTTTTGTTGCTTCCTAGCCAAATACACTCCTCCACTTAATCCCTATATTGATGTAAACTTCAGGAAAGAAGTCTAGATTTAGTCCAAATAAAAGAAGCTGGCGGTCACTGTGATCACAGAAAATCTCATATCCAATACCAAAACTCTTTGAGCTTATGCCTCTGACCCCACGAAGAGCAGCTACATACAGGAAGCACTTTGCACACAGAGGAATCTTGAGCAGGATGCAAACAACCATGAGACTGTGGGGAAAAGGCTATGAAAGAAAGAGAAACAGTCCTACCATAAGCTTGCAATAAAGTTAGTAGTTACTAACACCAATCTTCTGTTTGCCCCATAACTAGACCTACATTTTCCAGCTGGGTTAAGGAAAAAAAAAATAAAATTTTGCAGTTAAAATGGACCAAAGCAGAGATTTTAACTTTACATGAAACCTGGGTGTAATCACCATGTACAGTTTTACAAGCACAATTCTCAGTAATCCTGTTTTTCCATATGAAACTTCCAGCACCAGAGTAAATAAGGTGACACATAATTTCTCCTGATGTGAAGTTCTTGCACATTAGCTATGGTACAAATGTGAAAGTATTGCCTTCTTGCATAGCTGTGGTAGTTGCTGCAAATGCATGTTTACAGTATTTTTCAAGCATTTCTGGAAGCAGGAGAAGAACTGGTTACTTTGCAAGCCTGCCACTCATCCAGGGATGCTTCCACTCTCTGAGTAAGAACACCTCTCTTCCTCAATTTAACAGTCGTGTTCGGCATTTCTGCATCTATTGCAACCCTTGTTTTTCCAGGTTTTTTTTCTCCTCTTCTTTCCATCCCTGTCTTCTTAACCCTCTGTGCTTATATCAGATACCATCCCAGTCTTTAGAGGAATTGCCAGAAGTATTTGCTAGTTACCATCCTAGTTCTTTCAGAATCATGGAAAATAAGTTAATTAGCCCCAACAAACTGAGTGCTTTAAGCTCACAATTTTGTTTATTGCCTTGCTTACTTGCATCTCTATTCCTGATATCCGTTCTACCTTCTCCCACACTTTGAGCCCAAAAACTGCAGCAAAACACTCGTTTAGGTTTCAGCAATACCTTCATAATCTTTAATATTACTACATTCTAACTGTGTATTTTCTTTTTCTCCTCACAATTCCATGTGCTTAAAGAGCATTTTTGTTTTCTTTACTGCCTCCTGTCATTCCTTAAAGAAACTTGACCTTTGCAAATTTGTCTTTTATCTTTATACATACTGTTGAACAAAAAACTTTCCTCTGAACACCTGGCTTTTTCTTTACAATTCTGACAGGCTAAGGTAATTTGTGACATTCTTCTCAGAGTATTTCAAGTCTGTAGTTTTTCCCCTAATTTCCCCCTTTCTTGGGATACTTAATGAACATTCTTCAGGCTTTAATACATAAACTCTTCAGTTCTGTTGACCTCATCAGTTTCCAGTTTAATGACTTTTTTTGTAAATAAATTATTTTTATTGTTTTGCCTTGCTTTTGCTTTTAATTTCTTTGTTTTGCTTTTAGTACACAATGAATTGAGTCCCAACTATTCAACAAACAGTTCAGTTGTTTCCACAACATCCACTTTATTCCCGTCTTTAAATCACCAATTCTCACATCAGCCTCTCTTAAGTCTGTTTCCTCCTCTAAAAGGCAGTATCTTGGCTTGCCAGCACAGAGGCCTGACCATAACATGGCTTCTTCCCTCTCTAGCAGCTTCACAGAGAAGAGAACATTTATTTGGAGACAGTGAGGACTGAGAACAAGACAAGACTTGCCTCTGGTCCACCCATGAGAGACACTCCAGCTTAGCATGAAGCCCACCTGAGCCAGGCCCTGCCTCCAGTACCTTGGACAGGGCTGGGCCAAGGCAGGGACTTCCACAGGGGTAGGACAAAGCACCAATAACCTCCGTAGCAGAGGAGTTTCAAGAAATTAAGAGAGACAAGGAGCCTGTAAACATTGAGAAAGTAAGAGAAGCTTGATACCCAAGACAACAGAGGGAAGAGTTAACCTAAACAGGGCTAGGCACAACTTTTCTGGAGCTTCAGGTGGAAAAGTCACTTCTGGGCAAATGGATCAAGTGGACTGTCAAGAGTGAGGCTCAGAAGCTGCGGTGCGGGAGTTTAGACAGGGAATGGTGTATGCAATACATTTGTATAAATACACTCACACATATGTAAGGTGTAAATTATAAAAAAATAATAGCTTAAAGAGTTGAACTAAACTGTTTATGAATCACTACCCTAATACACATGAATAAAAAGAAACCACAGTGGTTCAGCGACAAACACACTATGCTAGTCAGGTATACCAAGTTTTCTGGGATTCCTCCATTTGTACTCATCAGCCACATCCACTTGACAAAACGACTGTAAGCACTTTGGAGCATGGATTAGGTTTTTGTCCTGTGACTTGGCAAGGCCAGAACAAAGGCCTCAACTTTACCTACCACTGCTGTACATTATGGTACACAGAGAACAGCACGAAGATGAGAAGAGGAAGTGAAGGTGGGTGAAACCTAAGGAGAATTTTTTACTCTGTTCTATCATCAGCATGAAGTACAACTGCTCCGGACAGACAGTTCCGAGAGATGCAGCAACACCATGGCAAAATCAAAACACAAAAAACTCAGTTAGTAAAATATCTCAGAAATGCACATATTTTTCATTGATTTTCCTATGAGGAATGGGGACATTTAGTAATATGAAGCAGATGCACCACTGAATGCATCAAGATAAGGTGCACAAAAATCTAATTATATGGCTTGACATTGCTTTAACTGACTGCACGTTGTCTGTACTTTAAAGGTTTAAGGTTTAAACTCTCTTAAACTCTTTTAAAATATGGATAGAGCTCTAGCTGAAAACCTACAGTTTAGCTCCTGTATTTCTGCAACTTCCATCCTCCAAATTCCTCTCAAAAAGAAAATAATTCCCACACTCCTTTTGAAATCATCATGCCTTTTGTGTCATAATGACTTTTCCAGAAACCTCTCTGGATGCTGATGACAGAGAATCATGGTTCCAGAAAGGAAGCAGAAGTGGAACACAAAAAAAGTGGAACACAAAACCACATGCATTTATGGAACTGTATTTAATAATGAGGTAAGAAAAGTGTGCAAGTATGTTCTACTGAAGAGCACATTGTAGTGGGCACAAAGATCTATTTTATTAAAAAGAATTATACAAATAACAGTAGTAAATTTCCCAAAATGCACTACAAAACATGACATTTCCTACTGCTTCTCAAAGTATACAGAAACATTCTCTTCACCTAACTTTTAAATGCAAGTCACAGTCATGAACTAAAGGAAGATAAAGCTCCAGACCTATAAACCTAATGAGCAAAACATAAGCACATCCATGTATCCATGTACCCACACTTGTATTCCCCCACCCTACCAAGCTGTTATTACCTCTTGCCCTCACTAACTTTGCAGAACTAAAGTGAACAGAGAGAATTACAGAATTTTGCCATACAAGAGGGAGTCAAACTCAGTAAGCATTGTTCCCTTACGCCTCTCCAAGCCAGTTGAAAATTGTGGGATTGCCTTAGGTGGCAAGAAGTTGTTGTCATTTCTGACAGAAAACACTTGTGTTATAAATGACAGTGAGGAAGAAAAGGATGTGACACTGAAATGAAATGCTGCATTCCTAGGAATGGTAATTAAAAAAAAAGTCGAGTCTTTTAAAGTGTAAAATAACAGAATTATTGAATTTCTATTTATAGGAATGGAACCTATAAAACTAAGGCAAGCAGAGATCTGAAATTACAAGTTATGCCTTTAATTTCTCAGCTTTTATAAAGATTTCTGAAGAGTGGCTTTTAAATAGACTATAAACAACTGAAATTTATTTCTACCCAGAAAACTAAGACCATCTTTGGTACCACTATACTGTTTCTCTAGGTTGTATATTTTACATCTTTCCACCACACCTGTCTACCTCTAAGAACAAGTTCACCCCATTGGCAAGAGTTAGTATGTTGGGGAGGGTGTTTCATTAACCTTTTAAACTTCTATCAATGTTTCCATTCTCCTCGCTTCATAGGGAAATCTGTGCATGCAGTGAAGTTTAAGGTGCGTAAACTTTGCGCCTCAAGTCCTGACTTAGATGGAAATGTCTTCAGCACATGAGCAGCCTATGCTACACTCTATTTTCCTCTTGGATTCTAATCATTGAATAACTCTTTAAACTGATTCCTAAAAATCTTTAATGATCACTACTATTAGGACCACTTCGCAGGCTTCATTGTGTTTAGGTACTATTTTATTTAACTTATAGCATATAAAAGAGAGAAGTGTGTGTTCTAAGCAACAGCAGTACTAAACCAAGATTTTTAAGTGTTCATAGCTTAAAAATGGTCACCACACATTTTTAGATCCCGGGACCTTTAACAGAAACAGCCAACTAAAAGGACTGCAGTTGTCAGACCAGATTACCGATTTCAAGCAACCCCTCCCCCAATCACATGACCATGCCCTGCACTCTCTCAATTAAAACTTGTTTAATCTTAGTCACTATCACACGTGTAAAGATTAAACAGTAACCTGTAAGAGTCTGTGACATATACTGCTCACTTGTACTTTTGTTTTAGCAGAAGCTAAAGATTCCCAACATTTTGCTAAGCAACATCCTAATCTGAGAACAATGCAGAAATTATGTGATTCCTTTTCCTTTGAAATCACTTTGTGTTCCACAAGCATGCCTTTCCTAATCCCTTTTCCACTACTGAGAGCAAAGAATCAGATTCAGCAAAAAATCATATTCTCTTTCTCCAAGAGTTTGAACAGGCACCAGTTCCCAAACTGCAATGCAGGTGCTTCTGGTGATCTCAAAGGCCATGATCCAGGGTCTGTAATCAGTGTATATAATCACGTAAAACGGTAAAACTAAACGTATTTTCAACTGATACTAAGAATCAACCATATGGTCAAATGGATAGAGGTCAGTTAATCCAAACTCAGATTTACAGCAATACCATTGCTGACAGAGACACAGTGGTAAATTATACACTTTTAATTGTCCAGGATCTTATTGATTTCCTCACTTAACAAGCCTCTTCCACTCCACCACTGAAAGCCAGGCCTCATTAACTAAAGTTTTGAGACAGTATTAGATACCTGCTAATTAACTAAGACAGAATTAGAAAACTGGTAGCCAGCAAGGTTAAATGCAAAAGACATCCTAGTTGGATGTGGAAACAGATATCTGTGTTTGCACAGAGCTGGAGTCCAGGCTATCAAGCCACAGTAGCCTCTCCATCCTATGCTTCTGCACTGCCCCCCCAGCTCCCAGGGGAGCACCAGGCTTGGGAGACTAGAGCTGGCTTCATGCAGGCAGTTGTATACCTTATTCCAGAATCAGATTTTCTGGGAATAACAGTAAAGACACATCCTCTAAGTATCAGTATTAACCAGTTAATTTGTTGACTTAATAAATGTATACAATATTCTGGGAAACAAAACCTTAACTGTCTTGTTAATAAACCAGCTCTTACAGTCGCTTGTTAAAATCAGTGCCTACACAAAGTCAGCAGCCAGCCAGTTTCAACTTACCTATTAACTGCTTTAAGTAACACATTCCCTCAGTCACACACAGCCAGAGCTCCTAGTTCCCAGAACAGTGCTGTCTGCTTCACGAGAGCAGCGTGCACTGGAAACCAATGCTTCACAGTACCTGTGCCCCTGGAAATGCATAGGTTCTGTGTATTCCTGGTACATTTTGAGATGCATTCTTTACTAGGTCTTAGTTCATAACAAGCTGATAATCTACTTCTTGCCCAGCCATTAAAAAAAAAAAAAAAAAAAGTGCTGAGCCCTGACTTCTCTATTACACAATTTATAGACAGCTTTTTATCCAAGGATCACATTTAACCTGAAAAACCAGGCACGTCATGCAAGGACCTGAGTATTTCCAAACCAAAGAAGTCTAAGTCTGAAAAAAGATTTCAACATTTTAAAATCATGAAAATGTGTTTGTTGCTCTTGATAAATCACAAAGAAAAAGATTCAGTAGTCATTTCAACACGTTTTAGGACAGCAGCACAAACAGGCAGTAACTGCTGCTATTTTGCCAAAAGCGCCAGACAGATCAATACTTTTAACAACTACTGCCAGTGCAATCTCTCATCTCCTGCCTTGCAAACTTTACTTAGATCTGTAAGACACGAGGCCCATTCTTTATCATCATTATTATAAAATACAATTTTTGTACCTAAACTAGCAGACAGCATCTAATAACAGAAATATGCAGAGATACAAAGAAAGATTTAACGTTTTGATTGAGTTCCATTACAAACCAAACACCAATCCACAAAATTCAAATATTTAAATGCATATCATCCTCTAACAGAAAAAAAAATCTTGTTTTCAAGACACAACATAGTAAGTTGAATTTTTAAAAACCCTTAAGATACGCTATAAATTTCATGCCATCACATATAAATTTTGCATAATCAGACATGAAAAAGAACTTTTCTGTATGTTTTTTTCTGAGAAATTATATGACTTTTGCAACGATACAGCTTCAGAAATTGGAACTTAGAGAGAGATCAATTTTTTTGAGAACTGTAATAAAAATCTCTCAATCTAGCAAAACTGCTTTTGACCCAAATGCTTACGCTAACTTCGATTTTGTGTTAATCAATTATTAAGCAGCTCTTCCTTTCAATTAAAATGATTATTATAAATATTCAAGAAGAAGTTGTCTGTTACAGAATTGTTGATCCTAAGACTATTGGGTTAATAAAGCATAATTAAATCCAAGCATTTAAGTGCAAGCTTGCAGGGCAGAAAATTACCTCAGGAACAAGATTATTTTGAATTCAATTCCTTGCTTTAGTGCTTTTGGGAACTGGCAAAACAGGAAAATCCTGAAAAGGGTGTTTAAAGACCTAACCTGGGTTTTGTTCACTTAAGACACGTTAATAATCCATTGCTAGTGGCAGTTCTTTTGTAAGAAGGGACATCAACTACTGACATGATTCTTTTTGCTGAAGAGGCTTTTTTTAAATATATGCTTACTGCAAAACAAATCAACTAAACACACACTGTAAGAACTGATGTAACAGGTAGATGGAGCAAATTAATCTGCAGCACAAGTAAGATTCCCCCCCTCCCACAAGTTACTTCAGAGAAGCTGCTAGAGGAGTCAAGATACACAGACGCTTCTCATTTCATTGTGCGTGTATGACTGGGATGTGGAATGTGCTCTCACTGTGTTCAGACCTGTCCCAGATTTCCCTCTGATTTGAAACAGGAGGGAAAATAGACTCCCTCTCTCGAGTGCTCGCAGCCACCCTCCGCGGGAGGGAGAAGGGTGGGCTCTCGCCATCAGATTCAACGGCACGTTCCGAGTATCTTTAAAGACAGAAAAACAACCGGCTCTCGGCGAGACAAAAGCGGCTCACGCCAGGCACCCGCAGCCCGGCCGTCCCGGAGGAGGCGGGGAACGGGGAGCTCGGGATCCCGCGCACCGAGGGGCGGGCACGGCCCTGGGGATCGGATCCCCAGGGAAGGCTGCCTTAAACCGTGTGCCCGCGGGGAGTGCGTTTACATTTCTGTGTGTGCGGGAACTGGGAAGCGGATTAAATCCCACCTGTGCCGGGAGGTAGGCAGACAGACACCGGGAAAGGACACACAGGGAAAGCCCGAGCCCCCCTCGGCAGCTGGCGAGGCCGAGGCGGTTCAGGTGTCGCTGCGAAGGAAGGGGCTGTGGCGGGGGAGGCTGCAGAGTTCAAGTTACCCCCCAGGTAGGACGAAGACGGATGGAACCTCCCGGATCGGGGTTCCTCGGGCGCCAGGAGAGACAAGCGCCGACTCAGGCTCCCCCGGCTGAGGGCGGGGGGCGCCCCTGCCCCGCCGAGCGCTGCGGGGAGGGCGGAGCGGGAGCCCCGCGGGCCGGGGGTGCGGCGCCCCAGCCCTTCCCCCGCTCCTTTTCTTTCCCCTCTCCACCCCGGCGAGCCCCATTTCCTCCGAGCGGCAGCCGAGGGCGCTGCTCGGGGCCGGGCGGGAGAGGGAGCGGCAGGAGCCAGCGCCGGTAGCGCCTTGTTCTCTGCAGCCAGGCCGGAGGGGGCTGCGCGCCCCGCGCCCCCCGCCCGGGCTCACCTCCTCGATGGCCGCCACCGTGTTCCTGCACTGGGCCATCCGGGTGGTGAAGTTGGAGGCGGTGGGCGACTTGTAATCCTCATTGGTCTCGGACACGAATTCCGACACGGAGATCTGGTCCGGCATGGCGGGGCGGGGATGAGCGAGGGGAGGGAGGGGGAAAGCAGGCGGCTCCGGGGGCAGGGAGGGGAGGGCGCAGGGGGGGCTCCCCCTCACATCGCTCGGCAACCGGCGGCGGCGGCGGCAGCGCCCTCCTCGCAGCCCCACCGTCTGGAGCGGTGTTGTTCCTCCGCCGCCACACAAGGAAATTCCCCGCACCCACACTCCTCCTCCTGCTCCTCCCGCGCGGTCACGCAGCACCGGGGGCCGGGCACACGCCCAGCAGGAGCTGCCTCTACACCCCGCCCTCCCGCTCGCTTTCTCCCTCTCGCTTTCCCCCTCCCTCCCTCCGTCACTCCCTCCCTCACACACAGACGGGGCGGGGGCACGTCCACCCGACCCCGCTGCCTTCCCCGCACGCCCGCCGCGGTCCCGCCGCCGCCCTCTCGCCCCCGGCCCTCGCCCGGAGAAGATGGCGGCCCCCTCCCTCAGCCACCCCCGCCCTCCCGCCGTCCTTCCCGAGCCCCGAGGGGACAGGAGATGGCAGGCGCCGTCTGGGTGATCCCGGCGACAGGCAGGACAAATCCAGCCGTGTGGTTCAGATCGTGTTTAACAGCAAAAACACAAGGGCAGGGCAAGGTGAGGCGCGGTGCCTGCCTGGTGCGAGGGGGAGCAGGTAGAAGCCCACAGGACAGGTCTCCGCACTGTGCCCTCCGGGACTGCCCGCAGGTGCATGGACAGTCGCTTCCCTCACAGCTCATAATCTGTATTTCAGCAGTTTAATCTGTGTTACGAGTTCGCTGTCTAGTTTTGAAGGAGCTAAAGCAGAGAAATGCTGTCGTTCCCAAGAGAATATTGCAAAAATACTTTTAGGCTAAGTAACGTTTATATCTAAATTCTTAGAACACTTTTTTTGTACTCGATGAGGAAGGGCTGATATCACTTTGTTCTTCAGAATAAGGATTAATCGAGGGGAAAAGGGCAAAACTCAGCGCAAGTGGTGGCGTGTGATGCAGCAGAAGGGACATAGACAGGGTGTCACCGAGCGGGCATAGTGCTGCTTGCATTGAGAACCTGGGACATGATCCATGATCCATGATCCATTGCTTTCTCTTGGCCCTCAAACCCTTAGGACTTCCAGCCTGTTCATGCAGAAAGCTCTGGAAGTCTGTATTTTGGCCCAAAAACTCTCCCATGGTTCTTTCACTCCATTCTGGTGATACAATTATTAGCTCTCTGTAAGTGATTCTTTCTTACTGCGTTTTAAAACTTTCCAGGTTATTTAGATGAGTGAGCAGGTACTCTTTTGCTGCATTTTGTAAAATGTCCAAATAAATAACTGCAGGCCTACCCAGTCATTACTGCTCTTTGTGATCCTTGCTAGGTCCTTTAGCATAAATAATGAAGCTTGTAAACCACGTTTATTTAACAGGTTGTAGTAAATCAGAAGAATGAACGGTGACTATCTGCATGTTCTTTCCTTTTTTTAACTCTTACTAGTTTTTCCATTCTAATTGTTCCTTATTTTCTTCAATAAAAAATTGTCACTGTTGTTTTGCTTTTAACTTCTGTCCCCATATAATTTTGCCACTCTCTTTGTTAAGACTTGTGCATGTTTCAGGTAGTAGGGCATGTACAGGTATAAATTGTTCTGCTGTTAATGCATTAAAACTTCTTATCTGTATTTGTATGTCACATCATTAATAAGTATATCTGTGACCAGATTGAGTATAAATATTCATTCTTTCTAAAAATTTATGTGGTCTTACATCTCCATTTTTGCATCAGCTGATGGTGATAGCTTTAGAGCAACAGTTATCACACTACTGCCCAATTTAGTAAACACTAGCATTCTCAATCTGCCTACCATATCTTCCAGTGTGGCATATTTATTTTGATATTTTCAAGGGCATGAAAAACTTGGGGTGTGAAAGGCAAGTACTTCTTGATTTTAGCTTTTTGCAGCAGCTCTTCTATCAGGTACAGTCCAAATCTGTAACATATCAATGCAGCCTCTAGTGGTTGCATCTTCAGTTTGATATTGGAGTATATAAAACTGAGATTGTGTCATGGTTTAATTCCAGCCTGCAGCTAAGTACCATGCAGCCACTCTCTCACTGCTGCTCTGCCCAGTGGGGAGGAGAACCAAAAAAATAAAGAAAAAACTCGTGGGTTGAGCTAAGAACAGTTTGTTACTGGAAACAAAATAAAATATTGTTATAATAATAATGATTATAATAACAATAATTTTATTGAAAAAGAGAGAAAGGACTAAAACCCAAGATAAACAAGCAATACACAGTACAATTGCTCCCCACCCACTGGCTGATACCTGTCCCAACCCCAAGCAGCAATTGGTTCCCTTGCCAACCCCACTTTATATACTGAACATAATGTTTAATGGTACGGAATACCAGTTTGGCCTGTTCAGGTCAGCTGTCCTAGCTATGCATCTTCCTGGCTTCTTGTGCACCTTCTTGCAGGCAGAGCATGGGGAACTCTAAGGACCTTGATTTCGAGTAAGCACTATTTAGCAACAAGTAGATCATTATTCTCATACTAAATGCAAAACACAGCACTGTGCCAGCTACTAAGAAGAAAATTAACTGTATCCCACCTGAAAACAGGACAGACACTGTCATCATGCAATGAATCTTTGGATTCTACATATTTTTTTAATACAGAGGGCTAGGTTAGATGATTGCAGTGCTATCTGATCTTTAGCTGAATAGGTTTAAAAATTTGCCATCCCAATGAAACTGCTAGGCCTTTTTGCTTGACAGACCGTGCATTAGACTCAGCTCTTCTCTTTCTGAAGCTAAAGACATGAACTTCCTAGAAGTTATCTAGACTTGATATCAAGACTCAATAGTTTGGAGAATGCACTGCTTCTGTTGGTGTTTTAGGCCATTGGCTAAAGAAAATACTGTGTCTTCCAGCTATTGCTTATTGTTACAGTTTTTCAGTGCTTAAGGAGCTATTTGGTACTCAGAATTTTCTCCCCATGAACATTCTTCTACATGGTAATGAAATAATTTCCCATTTTATTTTTCTTGATATACCAAGCTGATAAACTCCCCTCTTTTAAAGAGGGCAGAATTACTTTGAATTGCTTTGCCTTGGCCACAAACCACGACTGAGTACACAGATGATGACTGTGGGTCAACTGACATGTTGCAACTCACTACTCTACAGTAACACTTTTATCAGTGTATTAGTGTATACGAGTCCCTGTGTCTCTCTCTGAAAGGATATTTTCTCAGCCCACTGTTTTTATAGTTCTAACACCTCAATATGTTATTATTATCCTGGTTCTCTACTCCCTCACTGTTACATTCAAGAGTTACATTAGACTTTCTGGTCCCAGTATCAGAATCAATATTTCAATGGACAGATTTACCTGTCCACTCTGGCCTCTAGGTATTTGTGGGTGGCACCTAATTTCAGCACCCAGCCCCATCCTCTGAATCTGTGAACAGGATTCTGTTGAATTGGAATTACTTGATAACAAAAAAGCTGTGAATGAGGCTTGCTTGTGCAGGATCTGGTACTACTGTTTTGTCTCTAGGTTCTTCCCACTTGCTTGCTCACCATGGCTCCTTCTCTTCTGGTCTTCCTTCCTTCCTCTCGTCCTCCCTCCCTCCCTCCCTCCCTCCCTCCCTCCCTTTATCTCTTATCTGCAATTAGTACTAGATAAAATGTCATTGCCAGTCACTCCGTTAGAGGTCTACTAAAGAGAAATAAATAACAAAAACCTTTTCCAAAGATCCAAGCTCTGCACTTTGCTGAAAAGCTTCTTATTTCTCCTGGATATGCACAGACTGCCACTCCATGTATCAGAACACTTGATTTGTACAAACATTTCTTCCAACACTGACTTCAAATCAGCAATAATGGTTACATCAGTCAGTGTTGTTAATAATGTCAGACCTTCAGAATATTAAGATAGTTTTAGAAATACTAGATTTTCTTATCTTTTTATTTGCTTGTTTGTTTTTGAGCCTTTAGAAATCTTATCTGTATGTCAAAATATTTATTTGCATCACTGCCAGTAAGTAAGAATTTAAACTAAGGACCAGGTGCTACTGAAACACAGAAGAATAAGGATGCCTCTGGAGATCTCAGTAGCTAAAATTAGCTAATCAAAAGCAATTGATTAAATGTAAGGAAATACTGGATCACTATTGGTCTATATTGTAGTCTTTGATCTTCACACACTGTTGCCCAAATGTTTCTTAAGACATTTTAAGTAGGGTTTTTAAGAAGGATTATGAGATAGATTGGGACATTTAAGGGGGAATTATTGTAGGAATGAGGGTCAGCATAAGAGAAGGTGCACAAGACCTTGTGTCCTTGAAATTTAACAGTTTGGAGCTGGAGGTTGACGTCATGGATGAGAGGCAAAATGAATGTCTGTTTAATGAGAGGACATGCTAAAGTATTTGTGAGAATAGCAGGGAGAGAACACGATGATCTGGTTCACATATTCCATGATCCCTCAAGCAGCTGCCTGGGATAGGACTGAAAATGTGTAAGGCTTCCCCCCTCCCCCAGCAGTCATATCATTATTGCCCTTCACTGACCAGCTCAATAACAGATTGTTTCATAGTATTTGCTCTATCTTTCTTTGATATCAATGGTTTTTTCACAGAATTTCTTTCTTTGATTGCTTCACATAAGTTGAGGAAATATTTTTTTCTTGGCCTTCTTTCTGTGTATGTACTCAATATTTACAAGGATTCTGAAGTGTATTTGTTAATTCTATTAAAGGTGATTTGAGGGAACACAACAAGAAGGTGGTTCATAGAAAATCTCATGAGCCTCATCACTTATCTTTGAACTTTAAAAAGAAGCATGCAAATAAATCTAGTCTGCCAGCTGCTAATTACTGGGTGACAATTTTCAGGCAGGTAGTTGTTAAATTCAGAAAATTTATGTAGTACGTATAACTCAGCAGATAAGTAAAGCACTGTGTGATGAGCCTTGTTAGTGGATCCTGATGTTTTATCACAAGTCCTACATTTTTTTTCATGAAGTATCAATCCCTGGTCTTGAGTTTTCCCAGAAACAGTTTCAGAACAAATTCCACTTTTGAAACTCTTTTACCACAGTTTTGGAGAAAGGTTTCTCATGAGTTGTAAGGGTACTAACATGCAAAAGAGCAGATATTTGCTTATTTTTAGGTCTCTCCTATTATATTGGAAGTCTAACTCATGTTTTAATGATACTGATTACAGCATGTAACAGCTTTAGAATAGAAAATGTGTCTGCTCTTTTTTTAAATTAACTTGAAAATAATTCCTATTTGAAAACATATTTGGTCTCATAGGTCTATTTACAGAGAGTTATTTATTTATACAAATAAGTGCAAATTCTGCAAATTTAAAAAGTTAATTCAAACAAGTTTTTTTGGTTTTTTTTCAGGTCCTTTTGCATTTGGAAGTGCCTACTTAAGAATCTCAGTTTCAGGCACATGTGATTGTATGCTTTTCCCACTCTGTGTAATTATGTTCCCTTGCATTGCTCTCAGAATTTTGTAGAGAATTTATAAAGCTTTATTTTCCCTAGTATTAATAGTTGCAACACCACCTGCAACTGAAGTGGCAGCATGTAGACAAAGGCGAGAAAGAAAATATGGAGAAGAACGTTGGCATTTTTTCTGTTTCCCTCAAAACTCCCAAAAGATACTATTTTAACCGGCGGGGGGAGTGTGCTACCAAAGGGTGAAACTGGGCAGGACTGCATCTGTACACCTTTCAGTGTCATCAGAATTTTGCTTACTGAGGTTTGGCAGAACTGCACCATATTTATTGGTTTGAATTTGGCATTAGTACCTTAGAGTCACAGTATTTGTAAGGAATGCCCTGGCTGGATATGTGCAGTGCCGTGTGTTCTACATGAACGTTCCAGGTTTTCAGAATCCAGCGCTTGCTTCAGTGGGTCAGACTTGAAGTGTCTGCACTGCTCTTCCAGGATGCCCCCAAGCACCATCCCTCTCAGGGCACCTCGGGCTGGATTGTGTTGTGTGGATCAAGCTGCAGGCCCCTGGGCCATCTCAGGAACACACATCAGATGGGAAGCCCTCAGGGATTCCAACTGCCTAACAGTTATCTTGCTACAGTCCTAGAAAGACTCTTCTAACATTCATCCTGTGGAGCTTGTGTTTCCCGTGGATGAGCTGCTACCACACCCTGTGTCATCATCCCTAACCACCCCAGCCATCCAGTTCCTGCCCTGGGCCCATAAACCAGCCTGCTGACACAAGGGGTGGCAAGTAACATCAGCAGAGGGAAACAGTCTCTCTGGTACCCAGGCAGTTGTAAATACCACTGGGGTCACAATGTTCACAGGAACGAGCACATCGTGAAGGCTCACTTCTCAAGCCTCATGTCACGCTGAACCACATCCTTCCTGTCGGCAGCCCAGCTGTGTCTAAATATTACACAATGGAGGGAGACTGCCTTTCCATAGACATGGCCTTTTGCTCTTATTCTGACCACAGACATGCCTTTTTTGGTCTTATTCTGATACTACAGCTCCAGATCACCAATGAAAATAGTCGCGGTCAGCAGTCTGTGGGCCACTTCGCACTCACCAGACCATATCCAGTACATTGCTCTGATGTGTCAGCTCCCTGATGTATAACTTGGGGATAAGGTGATTTCTGATCTGAGAAATTAAAGAATTGCAGTTTTGGCCCAGAATCCTCAATGTTTCAGGTGACAGCACTTACATGGAAGAAAACTGAATTGAGTTTAGGAATGAAGAGACTTTAGTTCCCATGGGCGCAAGATGAAAAGACAAGAGGAATGTTCTCGGATTCACAAATTTTTAGAAAAAAAAGGGCCTGTATTGTTGTCAAACACAAAGCAATTTTATTCCTTTCATAAATTTACTGTCAAAGAGAGACTCCTGAAACTCAGTTCAGAAAAAGCAGTGCTCCATTGCCCCACTGGAATTTGGAAACTAGAAATTGCTCTGTCTTCAAAATATTACTTAGAACGCTAAGAAATGAAATGCAGGGTAGAGAAAGCCTGTCAAAAAAGGAGAACTAAGACTGAAGTTCACCTGGCTTTAACACGGAAAACAAGCATAGAAATTTGAAGTTTCCCCATTGTGATGAGGCGTGGCTCAAAACAAAATAGAATTTAACAAAAGTGATAACTCTGTTTTGTCTCTGAGAGTCAGGCTTGCAATCAAGAGTGTATCATATTTGATCAAGCACTTCATGAATGTCTGTTAAATAAAATATGATGACCTTTAAAGTGAAGAATAAATTTAGAAACAAAAATAAGTCTTCCAGCCTGGAGTCTTATATCCTTGTATGGTGAAGTCCTCACCTCATCTATTCAAACATATGCCAGATCACCTGCCTTGAATTTGGAATCTCTGGCATGATGAAGTTTGAGCAACCTGGTCAAATGGAAGGTGAAACTGGATGATCTTTAAGGTCTTTTCCAGCCCAAACTATTCAATGATTCTACAAACTAGCTGTTTTGGATGCCTTTCAGGGGCCATCCTCCGTTGCATTTTTTGCTTGCCTGCATCTGATGATCTGGAATCCATGGAAAATGGTAAAAAATGTTAGTTTACTCTGTGGGACAACTTCTTGGTGGTAGGGGACATGGCAGATCCTAGGCAGTGCAGAAAGGAACTCTCTTCAGAGTAGTGGTTCTGCTCTTGAATTTTGCCTGAACCAGATCGTACTCTGCAGGTGCTCCTGACACTTGGCTAGTTGGTCTCTCTATGAAGCCTGTTCCAGTGTTTGACCGCCCCCTCCGTAAAGAAATGCTTCCTAATGTCCAGTCTGAACCTCCCCTGGTGCAGCTTTGAACTATTCCCACATGTCCTGTCACTGGATACCAGGGAAGAGAGCTTAGTGCCTCTCTCTCCAAGTCCCCTCCTCAGGAAGCCTCAGCCACCTTTGCTCCAAACTAGACAAACCCAGTGACCTCAGCCACTCCGGACAGGAAGTGCCTTCCAGCCCTTTCTCCCACTTTGGTGCCTCGCTTTGCTAAATTCGGCTGCTTCAGTCACAGTGACCCTGCACTTTGCAGGTTTGAATTTAGCATTTTGTGGGTTTCAAGCACACCTTTGTATTTCCTGCACTGTCATTTAAATAACTATTGCAGTCCACTCTCATTGCACTTATCACAGCACAACAGTCTTAGCTTTGCTTGCATCTTCCCTATTTATGCACAACCTATTACTAGGTCAATACCCTCCAACACTAGTAGCTATCCATTTTAAAATGCAATCCTGGGTATGGAATTGCTGCCAGGCACTTTCAGAATTCAGGGGAAGGTCTAGCAGTGTTCCTGCAGTTGCAGGACAATGGATGTAGGGACTATACTTGGATAATGCAGTTCAGTGTTAAGTTAGACCTGGTATGATAATGAAGTTTCTTAGAGTACAATTTTAATGTTTTGGAGCATATAATAAAATTATGCAGGAAATGGTAAACAGCTAAAAAAGCAAAGCATATGGATTTAAATAATCTCTGAGGCTGTTTCAAGAACTGCACAGGAGCTTAGGCAGTAGAAAGATGTGCATGTCAGAAATGAATAGATTAGATAGGACCTGAAGGCTTGTAGACTTCAGAGAGGAAACAGAATGAAAGAATGAAATAAAACTAAATCAATACAGCAAGATGTGTATTAACTTTCCAGTCCTCCTTATTACTTATTAAACACAGTTTAAGGAAACAAAATAATTTCATTAACCAGGGAGAATTGGGATAACTAACTAACTTTAACTCTTTGAAGACAACGTTTATAATGGTAATAATAACTCCACCACAGGCAAAACATTCTAGCTTTGAACTTTATCAATGCAATCATTATTTTGCCACTAAAGAGAAGCCTAAAAAAATCAAATGTTTATTTATGGGGCATTTATTGTGGATAGGGAAGTAAATCATAAGCAGGAATTGTAAATAAAAACATTTGTGAGGAATAGAAATAACAGGAAAAAAACCCTGAGAAAATACAGATTTGTCTGAAGCACTGTTACATACACTGTTAATGTTTGCTAAGTAACAGACAATCTGAATGAGGCTCACAAGGTCTTCAATATGTACAAAAACCAAGAGTGTTATAACAAAGACCCCCTTTCATTGGTGTTATCAGCAGCTGATCCCTACTGAGCTTTGTAGGATTAGTGGCAGACAGTGACGAACTTCAGTAGAAATGTACAGACTTGTGAATACCACAAAGCTCAGTCCTTTTACATCAGCTTTATTTGTGTTTGAACAGTTACTCTAACTCTCTTAAGGTGTCTCACAATCTTTCTTTTGGTGTCCCTATCTAATATCTAAAAGATAGTGAAAAGTGTAATGAATACACAGTTCTCAGTGGCTAAAAGAGTGTGTCACCAGTACCCAAAGAAAAAGGACAAAATAATCCATTGCTAAAATCCATGTAGGACAAAAAAAGGGACACAATCATTATGTACATTAAAATAACAACAACAAAAAACCACATTATTATCTCAAAAAAAAAAAAAAGGTTTAAATAGTCTATGCAGAAAATACTAACACTTAGAATCCAAGGAGATGTAATGTATACCCTGTGCTGCAAGTAATTAACTTTTCATGCCTCAGCACAAAAGACTCTGAGCTTATTATCTATGAAGAGAAACAAATCACATGCCAACGTGTTGCTTGGTATGTAGCAGATGATTAAAAATAATTTAAAAAATTCTTCGTTTATATTAACATGACTATTTATAATATCGTATGAAGGAAATAAAAAAGTAAATGCCAATAACTGACTTGCCATTAAGAATTCAAAAGCAGCAGTGCTTGTGTGCAGTGCAGTTGCTTACTGTGATGTGTGTGAGGAGCCTGAGGCAGCCCCTTAATTCCTCTGCATTAGCATCCCGAGTAGCGGTTCATGAAGGAAATCTGGCTCCACAGAACTAGGCTGTCCATGTGGGTCAGTGTAAGCTGAGCATGAGGATTTGCCCAACAATTGCTGTGTGCATGAATGGCGAGTCATGGAAAGTGTCTTCGCTGGATTGAGAGCTGATGCAATCCACTCCCTCCTGTGGTTTCTGAACGCCTCTGGAATGAGGTTATTCTGGTATAAACTGCAAGCAACCTAATTTGACATTTATGGTTTTACAATCTAATTCTGTCCTCTAAGAGAATAATAGATTCTGCAAAAACATAAAGAATTCCAGTATCTGCTTCAAAGAACATATGCTATTTTGAAAGCAGCTCAGACTTTTTCTAATTTTTTTTTTTTAAGTGTTGGAAAACTTGTTGAGTAAATACTACGTTGTTTCATTTCTAACCAAGGGAAAAGAATTAGTGCAGTGATTTGAAAGCAAATTATGACAGTCAATCAAGAGATTTAATATAACATTCCAAGGAAATCACATGATTTCCATTCACATATTTTCATTATCTTTACACTTACAGACAACACAACACTTTATTTCCAAAGCTATTGTCTTACAATAGCACTGATAAGAGAGCCTTTACATCACACAGTTCACAATAGAGATTATTTGTTTTATGACACTTATCTTTTGGAAAAAAAAATAATTGAGGAAGTTCTCTAATGCAGGATGTCTGATTACTTGATCAGATTGATCCGTGGTCTTTATGGCTTGAGTTGCTCTGTGTTTACTTTACCACATGTGCAAGTCCAAAACTAGAACAGGGTAGGAACACTCTACCCATTAAAATTCTTCATCTCCTGCACTAAAACAAAAAACCAGTCTAGATATTCACAGCTCCTTTTAAAAAAATTGAGGCATATCACTGTCTTCAAGTAGAAAAAGGATAAAGGTAGCTGCAAACAGTTTTTGAGTTTCTATAAGTAAACTAAAAAAAAAGGCGAAAAAAAATTAAAAAAGGAAAATAAAAATATGTAGCCCATATATTTAAACCAGTTATACAGGACAGTTTATGGAAACCCATAAAGTGGAGTTAATTTTCACATACATATATAATGAAATTTAAAGTGCATGTATGTTAAATATGTATCATACTGATGGCTTCTTTATAAATGCGTAAGAGAGAGATTTATTATTTATATTGCTCCAGGACTGTACTTGGTTCTTTTCAGTAAAAAGCAGGAGGATGTATTTCCTTCCTCAAAGAATATAAAAATCCACTTAAGCAAATAGATTGGATTCTGTACCTTTAAATTTGAAGCAAGCTATTTTATGGGGATGGGATGGTGTGCAAAATGAAACACAGCCATAATTGTTAAGGTTTGTGACATACTGTGTATGGCTCAAGCTATTATATCTATTCCTATACACATTCAATTAAAGAACCCATCTTCAACGATGTATTCTAGGACACTCCTGGGAACTAATCCAATGTCTTTAGCTATCTGTTTTACATGAAACCAATTATTGTAATATCTCTAATGTCTAAGTGGTATTGTCCTGAGTGCCATTTTCAGCACGGTCCAAAGTATTTATTTCTATGAGATTATCTATCGACTCTTCAAATTTATTATGCTTTCAAGAATATCCATAGAGTCACATTAGCATTTTTGTATCCCACGGCCAAATGTTCAGGCAAAATGTAATATGAGATAAATAATCAGCTGACTAAATTTAGTGCTCTCCACTTCTGTTTACATAAAATGACCTCTTCGTGGTGCTTGACCTCTCTCTATCCTCATTCTGAGTTCCCTGTTACAGCCTGTGTCCATTATTTGTTTTAATGCTCTGTTTTTCCCTGGTGCTGCGTGTTGCTAGCTCTGCTCTGCTACAGACTACAATCACTGTCTGGAAAACTCTGGGAATGAAAATTAAAGCAATATTACAGGAGTCTGCAGAATAAAGGTTCTGTCTCTTGCTACCGCAAATTATTCTCATGTTACAGCAATAATAAAATGTACCCACAAGCACTGAGGTCTCAGTTGGGCCACTATTTGACCACATGTCTGAGCTAGTGCAGTTCTCCCTTGTGCAATTTTGCCTTTCCAGAAATACAGAGGGGATAATTATCTAGTCCAAAAGAGTGTTTAGGCTTTGTGCATTAACATAATACTTGTTTGTTGCAAAACACTATGTTATTTTCATATGTTATTGTTAGCAGGTTCTGACTTCATATTTGCCTGAAAAGTGCTGGGTTTTGTGGAAAACTCCAAACAATTGTGAGGCAGCTATGCATTATTGTCATTTCTGTTGTCATTGTCATGGTTTGCTACTGGCAGCTCACTTTGACTAGTTGACATTGTGTAACACCTGCTGCATGAGCTCTTCAGTGACCTAATACAGCAGTCCTTTATTGACCTCATTTTGCAACAAAGCTTTCATTTATGCCAAGAATTTATAAAACTTACTGACAGAAGAAGTGTAAAAGTTTGATGATGTTTTCGAGTCCCTTTATTAAAGGAAAATAGCTAAAATGTAATGGAGTGGCAAAGTGTACTTGCATCTGAAGCGCAGGAATGGGAGCTATGCAATGATTCAGTGGCGAGGTACAGTGGGGTGACCTGCTTTTTCATTTGACTGAATTTACTGTATGTCTCACGAGGAACTTGCCAACAAAGGTTTAAACAAAGACTGCGCGTTAGAGTCTGTCTTGTTAAGGAGGTCCCAGGATGATTTAAAGCTTTTCAGATGAGACAAGTATGTACAACAGAGTGTGTTGTTTCAGAGGAAGAACATCTTGCTGGTATGAATGTGGGGAGGCAGCAGGAAAATTGCAGTGGCAGAGGGATGCCTGCATGAGTAGCATATTAAAGGTGGACCACAGCAAGACTGAATATCTGGCGGTGAGCTCATCTTGTAAGCTGCTATCGTCACAGGCTAGCCAAGACATTGCATGCCACAGTCATTCTAGGATAAAATCTCACAAAGCACTATTATTTTCAATCTGAGAAAAGGAAAGAACAATTCTGTTCAGTGAATACTAAGAAGTCTTCCGTCCTATGAATGGGCAGGACACATTAATTTTTTATATCTCAAAAATCCCAAGATATTTTCTGTCCTTTCTTAGGAGTTTTCTGTTGGAAAAGCACATGTTAACCTTTCTTCCACACTGGACATCTCTCGAGTCTGCAAACTGGAAATCAGCCTCAAGCTGAATCAGGCTTATTGACTCCGTATCAATGGGAAATACACGTCTGTTGGCTCCTTCTGTCATATGCTTATAAAAGTGGTAATAAATAAAGAGTATTTTGATTCTGTGTGCATTGTGTAACAGAAATAATAAATTACTTGACTTTCATTTCATGTAGGATTACATATACTACATAGCCAAACTGTAGATGTGTTTACTTTCATTTTCCTGACTTCTGTGAGTTAAATTCTTAATCACCAGGCTGCACTAACAACTTATTGAATTGAGCTTCCTCAGCCTGGTGGTGATGGTGATTTTCAGCTAAAACAGTAGTAAACATGCATTGGAATAAACACTGTACAATGGCAGGTTTTAACAGAAAGGAAATGATTATTTATTGAATATTGCTGAATGGGCTAAAATAGTATAAATAAACAGAGGAGAAGACAAAGACCAAAGGAAGTACAGTCTACAAAGCTAATTTAAGCCCATATGAAACCTCTGCAAAATTCAGATGAAAAATAAAAGAATTGTTTTATTATATTCTTCCCCATTTGGCTCGAACTTCTGTATTGCAGTAAAAAATCAGGATTTATCAGGACACTCATCGAGGATGAGCATATTGTTACGTATAAGATTCCTCATTTAAGAGTAAGAAGTTACTAAACCCTTTAGTGAAAAAAAAAGCAGCTGAAACACCAGCTGGCTCCATCCAAAAGAAAGCATATATCAACAGAGGAATTTGTTGGGTGTGCTTTGTTCTTTTTGGCTTGTCTTTACAAAAGGAGGCAGAAACATCACTTAGATAAATAAATAAATGTGGGACAGGGCACACCCACAGAAGTCTGGTGCTGTGACCTGAGAAAAAGCTGAGAAAGAAAAAGAGATTTTTTAATCAGATTTTGAATGGGAGAGATTTGAGGATGGGATATGTAGAACTATATGCTATTGCTTGGATTTTTCTTGTGTTTAGAAAAAGAGAACCTGTTTGGAAAGGAAAGAAACACAGTAATTGCCCCTCAATCAGCTCCCCCTTCTCCCTGGCACAACTCACTTGGAAACCAGAAAACTGGCCAGCCTTTTGAATCAAAAGGCAGTAAGAGTGTGTGTTTGGAAGCAGGGGAGGGATAGGAAATAGGATCCAGAATAAACCTGCAGTGTGCCAGGATGTCTGTTCTCCCAGGATTTATTTTACTACCAGAAAATCTGGAATTGCACGATTGTAACTTGTATTCTGCATTGTCATTTAGCACTGGAGCGTAAGGAAGAGCAAAGCACTAAATGACATTTCAGCCTGTCCTTTTGGATGAAACTGGGAGAACTTTGGGGCTTCCTCCTCCTTGTAGCACTGTGTGAGCACATGCAGGCAATTGAAACGACCCAAGCAATGAGATTCAGGTGCACAAGTGCACCAGTGAAAGGACCAGCTATCTGTTAAGGGATCAGCTAAAAGAGGAAAAGCTCAGTAAAATTAATATTTCCGTAGAGGAATTTAACTGAGGAGTCAGGAATTGTTGAAGCAGTTCCTGTGCTGATCTTCTGTTTCATTGTTGTCATTACTTTCGAATCAGATTATGGAGGTAGTTCAGTAAAATGGCTTTGGTTGACAAAGTAATTACTGGAACCATTCTGATGCTATCTTAAAAGACAGGAGGTGATTCCAGAAGCATTTTCCCAGACTGTACTTGTTAGTGCAACACACTGAAGGACTCAAGAAGAGCTGGATGAAGATCTTAATGTTGTCTAGCAGCCCTAAATCCACAGAATAGAGCCCAAGTAGGTGGCAATATATAATATTTACCCAAGTACAAGTTATAAATTGCTTCTGGTTTTAGTAAAGATGAGTAATTGTTTCTTACTTGAGTGAAATTAATAAAACAAATTATAATAAAGGTAATTAAAAGAGTAATTGAGTGGTAACTTGACGACTGAAGAGGAATGGCATTGGTAGTATGGCTTGCAGAGTTCTCTGGGCCTCTGAGTTCTGAGCAGAATCCTTCCAGTGTGCTAAGAGGGGACTCTGACTACAGCAATATTCTTAACCAAATCTCCATAATCCTCTTCCATATCAAATGGATCTCTTTATTGCTTTGTCTGCTCTAGGATGGAAATGCGATGATGTGTATCAATTATAAAATCATTAAAATTTAGGCAGAGGTGACACAGCTCATCAGTTCATCCTAAGTTTGTGCCACCATATTCCTCACAGAGCCTTGTCTGAGCAGTTCCTAAAGACTTTGAGTGTAATCACTGCAAACAGTTTAATTCCAGTGCTCTGCTCCTCACCATTAGAAAGTTCTGAAGACTATTGTGAGGCTTCCCTTTTTCTTCACTTATTCTTCTCAACTTTCCATATGTTTCTAGACCTCCAATTGCTCTTATTGCTCCCTTATGGATTCTGTCTAGGTGATCATGCCTTCTGCACATTTGTTGAAGTGGGAGCAGGTGATGAAGAGTTAGTGCCAGGGACCAAGGGACCATTATACTTTTTGCCACATTCTGCTTGCTCTACTGCATCTTCCCCCACTACACCACCCTTGACATTTGTGCCCTAAGTATGGCACTTGTTATATTTCCCCAGAACAGTAAGATTCCTTCTGAAAAAGCCTTCTTACTGAGGAGCAGAGAACTGTAAGGATCAATAGATGGGATGGATGCAGCAGGAAACATTGTGGGATTCAAACTTTTGCAGTTCCTAGGGGTCCCTCTGTCTTTCAGAACTGGCATTTTCCTTGTGTAGCTCAGCCATTGTTACATTTTAACAAATGCTGTTACACTTTAACATCTTTGGGTTGTCTTTGCTGTTTAGCCAAGCTGAAAAGTTGCAAGAGTATTTGAGAGGTTATTAACAACTGTTGGGAATAATCAATGAAATGGCAGCCTGTGAGATCTAGGCTGTTCCAGCCCTGCAGAGGTTGGAGGTCTAGGATGCAAAGCAGGAAAAACACCATTAGAAAAAAATAGGGAGCAAGATTTGCAGGAAACAATTGTTTATTGCTTTTAGTCGAGCATATGCATCATTTCACAGCACAACAAGCAGCAGTCAGGGCTTGTGCACAGTGCAGTCAGTCAGGGCATTCTCCACAATTTGCCCCCCCCATTTATCCCGGGTGAGTGAACAAGCTGTGGCAGGCACAGGTGGTGACCGTGGCTCCATTTGGGTGTCTTGCTCTCTGTCTTGTGCCATCTGCTCCTCTTTGCTCCTGCAAATACCGTGCAGGAGACAGCAGAGAAGTAGAATCTCGTTAAGGTTAGTCTGAGATCTCTCTTTCCTTTACGGGCTATTCCTCTGGCCTTAAGGTGATCAAGCAAATTTTCTACAGGCAATCCCCCATGTTTGGAGCCCATCTCACAGCTATGAGACATCTCTTTTCTCATGGGACAAGATGATTTTGGAGGGGGAGTCCCTTTATCTACATGGCGACTGTGACTTCTTCAAGTCTTAGTTGAGTGTCCTCTCTGCAGTCCTATGGTACCCATTCCAGCTGCTGTGGGCCCACTGCCCCCCTCAACCCCAGATGTGTGTTCCTATCCCTGTCATTGCACAGGCTCATATAATTATGTGGTAAGCTGACTCTGAGAGCTCCTCTGGCTGAGAAATAACCACTTTCTTGGTGGGACCAGCTGTCAGCCCCCTGAACTGTCTCAGCGTGTGGTTGCATTAGAAGCAATGCTCGCAAAATTAAAAGGATGGGAATGTAGCTGGGAAGTCCTGCAGATGGGCAGGACTACAGCAGCCCAGATTTAGTACCACTGACTGCTGTGCAATTGCACAGCCCTTTCTGATGTGTGGGATGTGCGTTGAATGGATCTGTACCTCTTCACACAACTTTCTGACCACTTCCAGGTAGATGTACAGCCTACTGCTGCTGCTCAAGGGAGAGCTGAATGTGGTGTGTTGCTCATGCAGTAAAAGGTTACAAACAATGATGTTAAACGTTATATCTGCTACTGAGCTGGGTAGTAAAGGTGGGTGATTGAGCAATGCACAGATATCATATGATTGTGGAAACGTGGCTTAAGTGCACAGCTTTGCATCACTTCCTCTGAATTCCCTTCTCATGTCTTCTGAATTTTTTTCCTATATGTCAGATTCACTTTGAGTTCTAATCCTGTCAGTCAATATCCTTTCAGTCTCCCGCAGTTTCATGTTGTCTGCATATCTAATAGAAATGGTCCCTAGGCCATCATCCAGGTTGCAAATGAAACTCTGGACCTGGCCCAGATTCCTGTAGCCCCAAGCCTGATAGAAAAATGCTGCTTGATCGATCCTTCAATTTAAACAGTGATCCATTAAAAATTACTCTTTGCGTGTTGGTGTCCAGTTGGATTTTGTACCAACTTCAGTTAGTTTCAACTAAATGTCTTTTAAAATTTATCCTTCCCAACTGCATTCCACCTTCACTGTATTAATGGGTTCTTATATACCATGATGATGGTGCACTTTCAGAGACAGTTTATTTGACCTCTGAAAACAGCTTATTTCTAGACTTAAAGCCACCTGAATGCTTAGTATCTCTTCTTCCTGAATGCATAGTATTTAATCTACCCACAATGGTGGGAAATTAATACGGTGATTTCACAACAGAGTGACAATAAATAAATTACCTGTCACTGGACTGCATTTTCTTTTAGGATTTGCAGAGTTTGGAAGTCAGCATCTTCACTGTCCCCTTTCTCGTGCCTGTGAATGAAAAAGAGCTGCTGATTTTTTTCGCAAGAAAGCAAAAAAAGCAAAGCCTCATTAGTGGTGACTGTTCTTCACAGATCTGCAACCAGCAAAGCCGTGTATGCTCTTCTTTGTGGAAGTGGAACACGTATATGGCATCCCCATGACCGTAGAGTGTGTGTGTTGTTTAAACAATAACCAGTTGAGGTTGCAAAGCCAGCTGCTCCTGAAATAAGTCTTTATATCTACATGCTATGATACAGCATCTTCAGTGTTGTTCTTTAAAATCCTGTGTTTATTCTTTTATCTCACTGTTCTACAGCTTCCTACTTGCTCTGAGTGACTGTCACTAAAGGGAAGGAGATGGCAGGTAACCCCTGCCTTGGCTAAACTCTCTGTTTAGCCATTACGTTTCAATGGTAAACTGGAAGCCAAGGAAAACTGTGTGTGGCAGTGGAACTAGAGAAATAATGTCAATTATTGATAACTAAAAGAAAAGGCCACTCAGTCTTTCCTTCCACAGTATTCAGAGGAAATCTTAACTGTGGGCCTGAGACCAATTCAATTCTTACATGAACCAGTTGCCGTCTCCACTTTTGCCCAGGGGCCAGTGCTTGGAGTGTGGCTGCAATCGGCAGTGTCCAGAGGCTGCACTGGGTTTGCTTAGGGAGAATGTATTATTTGAAGTGTGCACATGTATGCTGCCAACCTTGAAGACACAAAATCTCCTTTACACATAAGCAGACAATCATCTGACAGAATACAAAATACTTAATTAGCTTATCCCAATCACTTTAAGGTGAGTGAGGGAATGCTTTCTGTCACTGCATAGCATAAACATTCACTGTGGTGGTGCTAGTCAGCTCAGAGATGTTATTTTCCCCTCCTCTTATACAAGAAAGAAATTGTAGAAATGACCAGATTTTTTCCCATTCTAATCGAATTATTTTGCTGGTTTTGATAAAGAAGTCTCTGTAGTAAGTTGGATAGAATTAGGTCATGGCAACATGCAGTCAGTCCCTGAGTCTGCCAGACATTTCAGTTTTGACCTTTACTGTTCACAGTACCCGAGTTAATTATGATGAGAGAGTACTCACCACTTTTAGCCTTCACAGAAATCTATTAGCCAAACTGCTTACTAATGATAACAGTGTCTCCTGGTACCTTCTATGTTTTTTAGGACTGTAGAGCATCTACCACCATTGTAGCAGATCGTGATAATGACCCTCAAAATTGTGTTACATTTGGGTGTTACACCCGGTAATCACTCAGGGCCCCGACATGTATGATATGAGGGATATGAATTCCCCCTTGCCTTGCACCTTGCTAGGTAATACATATTACTATAATTTCAAGGTAAATATGATACTACTTTGATATTTGCTATTTTATAGTCAATTTCTGTGATATAAATTAGTACCTCACCAGGCAGTAATGAAAACATCTTCAGGCAGAAAGGCATTAAGTCTCTGTCTTCCCCTGCGGCAGAAAATCCATGGGGTGTGGTACTGCATGTCTGACTGTGACTTAGCACTTTTGGAACTGCCGCAGAACTTCCAGAAAGATGTTGCCCCTATCCCATTACTTGGAAGTAGTAGGAAAAAAAATAACAGGAAAGCCCCAGCCTGCTGTCTTGAAACAAAAGACTGCTGTCTTGAAACAGAAAAACCTAATCTGACAGCCCCAAATAGGAACAGATCTTTCAGAAAAAGTTTCAAGGTCTCTTTCAAGGGGATGTCTCCTGAAAAAAATCAGGTTATTGTCACCTACCAGCAAGGAAACGATCACAGTCACAGCAAGGGCTGTGTGGGAGGTCCTTCACAATATGCCTTGATTGTAGAAAGAGGAGTAATGTGTTTAATTCTAATTTTACTGCCTGAAAGAAGAAATAAAATGCTTAAGAGAAATGTATTCCTAAACTAAGTGAAATCCACCACAGTCTAATAGCTGTAATGCCAAGATATCTGCCCACAGTCTAATCAGAAAGATATTTTATTAAGCAAACAACATCTGACACTACTATGGCAGTGTCAGCCTACTCTTGCTTGAATGAAGCAGATGAAAAGGCTACATAGGATGTAATTTAAATGTTTTTCTAAGCTGCTTATTTCACAGCTATGGAGATATTTCTTCTTAAAGCAAAGGAAGTAGAAATATTAGTAACTGCTATTGTAGGTTGCCACCCTCCAGATTTTTTATGAATAAGATCTAACGTTTCAAGATTTAAGCATTCATTAATTTTTTTTATCTTCCAGTAACTACAGTACCCATTTTATTAAAAACCCTTTGAAACTTTTCAGCAACTTTCCTCTTGGAATCCTGACAGTTAACTCTGATACAATTAACTAATACTAGGGGGTGGGTTGCCTTAAGGATTTACACTTCTTTATCAGTTTAGATAGAAATCTGACCCAGTTCAGATCCAAAGCATCATAATAAAGCAATGATCCATCCCATATGATAAGACAAAGTGTAGAGAAGAACTCTTACAATGTTAATTTTCACTGTCATAGTTCCTTCCCCCCAGCCTATACTTATTCTATTTCTTTAAACACTGAAGGCATTCTTCTTTTTCTTAAATACTTCTCTTTCCCTAAATTTCAGGCTTTAAGATATTAAATCTACAAATTAAATCAAGGCAGCAAACATACTTCAGCTGCAAGATTCCAAGAATGTATTTTAAACAGTTGTCTGCATGAATGTTGTTTTAACACCTATTCCTCATAGACATCCTGGATACTCATGTCACATTTTTATTGTCAACAAATGTTTGCAACAACTTGCAAAAATATTTAGGCATTTGCCCACAGCCTAAATTTGATGTGACTAAAGATATAAATAGCACTGGTTTAGCCTTTGCAGTATATTAGACTTAGCAACTAGGTTTTCAGCATTTGTTTTTATATGGTTCCCTACAGAGACCGAAGAGACTAATTTCTGTCCCCCAGCACAGGAATAACAGATGGTGTCAGTCAGGTAGACCTGCCAGTGTGTATATGAACAGAAAATCAAGAGATGAGAAGATTTACTTTGGAAACACAGCAGTGAACAACAGCCAAAATGTCCCTTTTCATAATTGTTTGGGCAAGAAACTTCTCCTTCCTTCTTCATCTTCTCCTGAGCCAAAGACAGCAGTTGGGAGTTCATTTCAAGTGTATTCAGATCCATCTTGAAATTTAAAAAGGAAGGTTGAAACAGGAAGCAGGCTGAAGGTGCAGAGGGGCTTGAATTCTAAAAACTAGTGCAAAATTGGCTCTCACAAACTATGCAAACTTCTCTTTAAGGGTTTGTGATGAATGAGTAGTGAGAAGAGTAGATGTAAGGTCTTTTTGTCTCTAAAATTTCAGAATATGTTCAAGTCCTGGCTTCCAAAACCACCTTTCTCTGTTGTAGCAGAAATCTACTACTATGGTAGTTTTGTGTTCAAGTGGTATTTGAAGTCTACCAAAGATGTTCCTGTGGGGTGTTTGGGTCAGTGAGAAGCTGCTCATGAAACCAGTCCCCAGTTTCCATGACAGGTGGACTGTGTTATGAAGCAGTGGCTCAGGGTCCCATGCTGAGGAAGAACAATCCTGGAAAATGTGTAAAAAAGGTGGAATAATTGAAGGACCTCAGGCAGCATCCTACAGCACTTGATATTGTCTCACATTTAGATTTCATTCTTCAGAGAATTCCTGACAGAAGAGGTTACATGAAAAAAACATGTTTTCCAAAAAAAGCATTGGAATATGCAAATTGTATGCACAGCTTTTTCCTTAACAAAAGGTTTGGTGGATTCCCATTCGTAGAACATTCTGTGTGAGAGTGTGATGCTGCTTAACCTGCTCTGGCAAGGCCATTTAAGCTTTTGGTCATAGCTCTGCCCATTTGATATCCGTGTGACCCATTCTAGACTGACTAAAAGGGTGTGATTTCCCATCATGGCAACCCAAGGCAGGGCACATCTATTTGTGCAGGTGTAGAACACAGCAATACTATGAGTACAAAGTGCCTGATAAAAGCCCAGCGTGGTGGCTGCATGGTGATGGTGTTTGGAACAGGTTGCTCTGTTTCAATACCCTCTCTCTAGAATGGTGTAATGTCAGGCTAAAAAAAAATATTTTTGAGTGGAGAATTAAAAAAAATTAAATTTAAGTGAATAGTGTTTGTTCTGCCCCTTTGAAAGGTTGTGTTAAGGAAGTGTTTCACTTCTGTGTTAAAATGCCTTTCTATAATTTTTATATTTATAATTATAATTCAAATGCTTGAGAATTTCTCATTTTCACAAGAGCATGTAGTGACAGGACAAGGGGGAATGGCTTCAAACTAAAACTGAGTAGGCTTAGATTAGGTATTAGGAGGAAGTTCTTTGCTGTGAGGGCGGTGAGGCACTGGAACAGGTTGCCCAGAGAAGTTGTGGATGTCCCATCCCTTAAAGTATTTAAGACCAGGTTGGATGGGGCTCTGGTCAGCCAAGTCCAGTGAAAGGTGACCCTGCCTGTGGCAGAGGGGTTGGAACCAGATGATCTTGAGGGTCACTTCAAACCCAAGCCATTCTATGATTCTATGATTCTATGATTCTATGATTCTATGATTTTAGAAATGTCCTGATTTGAGGCAAAATATTAAAAAGGTCTCAGTTTTTGTTTCTGACCAGCTCTAATTATTTAAGACATTATCCACACCTACTTATGGACAAAGCTGCTTTATTTTCAAGCAATTTTGTTGTGTCTTTGAGGAAACTGCAAAATCACCGAGGTGGGTATAAGAGATGTATATTCATAGAGCTCAGTTCCAAGTGGAGCCTGTGACAGCAGCACACAGGACAACCTGGCCCTGCAGTGCAGGACAGCTGGTTTGCTATTCATCTGGATCACCATATTCTGACACTAGAGATCATGGGACATGAACACCACAATTTGCTGGATATGGTTCCTCATGACCCACTCTTCACACGGACACTGGCCTTGAAATTCCTGCCTTCTCCTAAATTCCCTCTTTGCCCAAAAAAGAAAGTGCAGATATTAGTCCCTGTTTGACAGCCTGAGTAACTGCCAGGATGCTGGGAAGACTTGGAACTTGAGGCAGAAGGTCAGGTAGTAAGTGGTCTTTGTGGCGGATTCATCACAGAGTTTGTCCAATACTGTTTGCTGCAGGGCTTCCGGCAGGATTTAGATTGAGATTAGCCAAGACTGCTGACTGCAGCCTGGCTTTGTGCTGGGCTGGCTGCTGCTCTTGCTGGCTGCTGCAGGAAGGATGTAGCTCTTTCCACACCACTGCTCCAAAGCCCCTTGCAGCTATTCCCAAAGACCGTAGTATCCTGTTTGCTAAATTATATCCTAGAGCCCAGAAGTACATGCAGAGAAGTAGAACTACTCTTCAAGTAAATGTGAGAAAGACAGGCCTTTCTGAGCAGGAACACTTCTCCCATTCCCAGCTGTTCCTTGCCTTGGAGGTTCAGTTTGTGCCAGCTTACCCAGAAAAGTTACTCAAACTCTTGACCCAGAAAAAGAAACAAACCACAAAACGAAACCAAAACAAAGGCCAAACTCCGCAAAACTCCTGAGGGAAGCAAACTAGGTGATTCATCTCACTTCCAAAAATTGCCTTGTGCTTTGGCACTAAGCAGTGATGTACAGGAAGCAGGAGCAGAGGACCTTTCAGGAACCTGCACACGTACCTGGTCTCTGCTTCTTTTGCTACCTGAGGACTCCAGCACTCACAGAGCCACAACGAGCCCTGAAAAACCCTGATACTTCAGGGCTTATATAAAAATTCTGGTTTCATAGGAATACACAGATAATTTTTTCAACCTTACCCTTTATTGGTATGATGCTTTATACCTCTGTCGGTAGCATTAGTCACAACATTTTAGAATTTATTTCAATAACTGATAAGAGTTCTGCTTTCAGATCTCAAGTGCAGCTGAAAACCACACTAATGTAAAGAATGGTTTTAGTGATGGGTGGAGAAAGCAGGGAATACCCAGGCTACTGGAAAAACTTACTCCATCCTGCAGTCAAATTCCTCATGCAGTCAAAGGGGAAAGCAGAGGCTTTTAGTGCTTATAAATTAGTCTGGTAACAATAACATTAATTATGGGACAGACACAAGAAAATTCTCAGTCCACTTCATCCTTCCTTTCCAAAAATCAGTTTAGATTTCTTCTGGCAGACACATATTAAAGATCTTAAAAACAATTCCAAGTCCCATTTCCTGCATGGGACCTTAATCTTGTCAAAAATATTCATTGCACTTGAAGGTTATTTCTGTCTTGTTTTGACATTACAGATTTTAAGACTGAGATCATTTCTGTTGAATGCCCAGCTGTTTAAGAATCTGCATCTCTGTTTAAGAAGCACAAGAGGAAAACACAGTGCCTTTGCCAGAAAAACAATCAGATAATAAGACTGCATTCTGTTTAATTGGAAAAAAAGATTCAGACATAATGTGATGTGTGGATGAATCAGTACAGACAAGAATTCCTGGGACACAAAAAATGTTTAATCTTGAAGTGACTGCCATACTGTGTGTGGAAATACTCTTGCTCTGCAGTTTTCCATCTTCATGCATAAAATATTCCTAATATGCCACATTTCCATGCTGTGCTAATTTTGCTGATTTTATCACAAGTCTTAGGGCTATTGCTTGCCTTTGCCAGGTCCAGCTCTGGAAGCGATAGAGGAGGACTCCTGGATATCATTTTATTAAAGTTTAGTTTCTGATCACTCTGAACATCAGCCTAGAGTTTGCACGATATTTCTGCACTACTCATTTCCTGATGAGTTTTTTTAAAGCTGGGGACTAGCAGAAGAGTGTTTTAGATCCTTATGTGTTTTAGATCCTTACACTATTAAAAACAACAGTGGAACTTTAGTAGGAGTTGCAACATGCAGCACGATGATTATTCTAAATTTTATACCATGGGAAGGTGAAGGAGAAATGCTGTGGGGTTTGCTAAGTGTTCAGCATACAGTCCCTGCCTTGCTGTTGATAGACATTTTGGATGGAATACAATATGGTCACTCTATTTCCAGAGAAACTGTATTTTTCCTCCCTTTACCATTCCTTTATATTATTTCTTATTTAACCATTGTTTATGGGCTTTGAAATTAAGGGACTATTATCAGAGTTTGAGATACAAGAATTATAGTAATTTGAACAATCTCAGCATGTTGATTGATTCCTTGTGATGTTTGCAGCACAGAGAGAGTGTTTAATTATGGCAGAGGCACGTTTTCTTTACATCGAGTTGTTCAATTATGAATTCTGCAGTGGCTCTGGAGATGGAAAAAATTATTGAACTTGAACAATAAGGCAAAAGACAGACACTGCTAATGCTATACTGGGATGTGGTAAAGACAGAGCTCACGGGAAAGCAAAGTACTCACACAAATACAATCACCACATCATCAATTAATTATTAATCAGAACGTTTTCCACCAAAATCTTAATGCTGAAAAATGAGAACAAATTCTGACGCCACCCCTTCTGGTATACCCTTACCCTTCTGAAGGGATATGCAGCTTTATTACAAGTGCTGACCACAGAGACACAAGTCTTACATTTGGTCTGCTTTGATGATGTGTTGATAATATGCTAGGGACATTTACACAAGGATATATTGGAAATTAGGTAGAATTTCCATCACATGCCTTTAGTATTTTTGTAACTAAATTGTAGTTGAAATGTAAAAAAGGTTATGTTCAAGTGAATATTTTTATTATGTTCCTACTCTATATGTTGACAATTATAAATCCCCCTCTACCTGAGGAGGCTGACCCATTTTCCTGTTCAGCTGTTGTCTGTATAAATTGAATTCTGCATCCTGATTCTGCCACTGCCTCCTACTTACGAACTGTCACAATGCAACAATCACTCTTAAACCCACAAAAGTTTTTTTTTTTTTTTCTTTTGCACAATGTTAAATAACGTCAGGAACTTTCAGCCATCTGATGCCAAAAGAACAGCATAATTTAAAAAAAGAAAACTAATCTCTGTTCTCACAGGGGGAATTGAAGCTTCCAGAGGAATGGGATGTGAAGGCTGAGGATACAAACCACACTTCACGTTACCTTCCTGTCCTGACCACCTACAGATCGTGCAGCACGCTGAAGTGCTTTTCAACTTCTTTGTGATCACACACTGCTGCATCACTACCATGTTAGACTCGTATCTTGTGTCTTCTTGACTTCTGGTCACAAAGCCCTTTGCCTCTTTCATAACTTCTCCTTTAGGAAAGCAGAGAGTTTGCCAGAGGACTGTGGGCCTTTGGTGAGCATGGCCTGTTGGGACAGGCCCCTCTTTGCAACGCCATCTCCAGCAGCGGCAGTGGGAGATGGAACAGGTATCTTAGCAACACATCTCTCTAATCTGCTTTAAAATTCTGAGGAGCAGCTGGGGAGAGTAATCCAGAAGTCCAAAAAGTCCCTGCATCATTTGTGGTGTGCTGATGTAGCAAAAGAAATAGGATAAAAATAGATAAAAAAATTTCTCAGAGTTCTTTGAGTGGAACTGATTTTTTCCAAAAGTTAAATAGCAAAAATTGAATTGGAAACAACACTAATCTTCCAACTGAAGACAAAAAGGATAACCAGATGTCATAATAGTTAATGTGTGAAGAGGATCTTGGGTTGTTTAGCGTGAAGAAGAGGAGGCTCTCTACAACTGCCCGAACGGAAGTTGTGGCCAGGTGAGGGTTGGCCTCTTCTCCCAGGTAACCAGTGACAGAACAAGAGGATATAGGCTCCAGCTGTACCAGGAAAGGTTCAGATTGGACATCAGGTAGAATTTCTTCGTGAAGAGGGTGGTTAAGCATTGGAAGGGGTTGCCCAGGGAGGTGATGGAGTCACCATCCCTGGAAGTGTTCATGAAATGACGGGATGTGACCCTTAATGATATGGTTTAGTTGACATGGTGGTGTTTGTTAAAGGCTGGACTCAAAGATCTTGGAGGTTTTTTCCAATCTCAGTGATTTTATGATTCTATGATTCTATTCTATGATTAATCTTAGAGACAAAACTTTCAAGACTCTTCAGCCACAAGAGGAAGACTATGTAAAAATCAGTCACAAATGGGAAAAAGAAGGCCAAAAGGGGGAGGTTTCAATTTGATGACCCACGTAAGCTGAGGCAACAACTGCTGCCTTAATGGACACCACCACTTAATCCCACAAGGGATTAAGATAAGGGTGGATAAGGGGACGTGGACTACATTTTGTCAGCTTTGCTGTGTTTAAAACCATACCCTTATAATCACTTCTTTGGAAAGGGTTTTGTCTTATAGTTCCAACATCACCAATCAGAAAAGAAGAAAATTCCTCCCCTAATTTAATTGCTAAATGATCTGCAAGGAGTGAGAAGCAACAAACATTTCTGTGGTTGTAACTCCTGCTTTCCCTGTGTTAATTGTTAATTTCTTCCTAATGCAAATACTGTGAGAGCCTACAGCTGCAAGAGACTTTACAGAGGCATTTTGTCTCCCTTTTTTATGGTTTGAGGGTTTTTTTGAATAAAACTTTTAAGTTAGCCTTTAAGAGGAGAATAGTATACATAGTAATTGTGACAAATGTAAGTGGATTTAATTCAGATTGTTGTATTTTTATATGTCACACACTGGTTTGAAGCAATGGATAGTTTCTTGCTTAATTAGTACTGATAGTCACAAGTTCTCCTCTGCAATCCTTCAAGGAGGGAAGTGCAGTTTTTTGTTACCCTTCCTTTTATTAAAACCATCTTAGAAGAGCCATAAGGACCACTTATCATCTTACAATCTAATATTTTTATCTCTGGGGTTTCCAGAGCATTCACAGCAAGGATGTAAAGAAAAAACCCAAAGCAAACATACTAGGCCCAACCTGTACTTTCTAGGCCAACTGCATGCTGGAGCTGTGATCATTTTAGTCTTGTACAGGTTTTGTTTTACAAATGTATTCACTGTCATTACCTGCAAATCCTTTCCAAGATTCCTACCCTGTTCCAGTCCCCATCCAGCTTGCTGTGAACTCTGGTGAGAAACCTCCTCGCCAAATTAGAACAAATTGTACAAGCTGGTAACAGTCACCTTACCTGTATGAACCATTTTAACAATATTTGAGTGTTTTTCTGGCTTAGCTATGCCCCCTCCTGGAACTCCATCTTTACAAATGAAGGAGTAAAATATTGCTTAACACGTTCTGTGTATCATAGTGAGAAGCACCATAAGCATGTTCTTAGATCCTCTCATGAGAATGGAGTTGGCACTCACTATAATTTCTAAAATTTCTTTTTTTTGTACATTACCAGCTCGAGGATTTACCAGCCTCAGACACCAAGAATTTACTGTCTGGATCATCATAACTTTCAGAATGATTTCTGAGATTGCAGGTTCAGCACAAAACCTTCCATAAGTGAATGAAAATAAAGGATGCTTCTGATGGCAGATACAACAGCCACTCAGTAAAATGTGGGTTTAAGCTGAAAGATTTTTTTTAATTGAAAGAACAATATTAATTCAGAGATAGATGGATGGATGGATGGATGGATGGATGGATGGATAGATAGATAGATAGATAGATAGATAGATAGATAGATAGATAGATGATAGATAGATAGATAGATAGATAGATAGATAGATAGATATTTAGACAGATAGATAATACATTCACGCGCAAGCACAAATAAAAACCCCTCCTAACCCTTGTATTTCAAATATTTAACTCTTGGCCCCGCCTCACAGCGTGGCGAGCAAGGTCCTGATGCAGCAGCGCCTCTTAGTGATAAAAGTCAATCCTGCATTTAGTTCCTGCGGCAGCAGGAATAGTTTTGTTTATCTTTCCTTTTACTTAATTTCCAAGTCACCAACACAGCAGACAAGCATTTTAACTTCCAAAAACTTATATCTAAGAGTTATTCCGAGTATTCAAGCCACAGTTCTTGTTGCATTTATGGTTATGCGTGGACTTGCACTGCAGTCTCCCCTCCAGATCATAGGTTGACATTTTTCTTTCTTTTTTAGCTTAGATATACTTTCAAAATCTGAAAAAAATCTATTAACTTTTCCTAAAACAAAAGAATATATTAAATATACTAAAGATGCCTTTTTATTACAAGATGTTTGATTTGATAACTACTACAATTTCAAAAGAGATTGCGTTCTGAGTTCTTCTTTAGTTGGGAATTTTATACCAGCTAAGCTGGCTGAAATTCAATGGAAGTGTTTATTTATGCACAGGTATTTTTATTACAGTACATCTTTCTGAACAACTTTTGCAGCTCTCTGGGTTTCAGTCTGATGGCAGCCTTTACAAGTGTGACAGAAACCAGCTTATTGGTGAGAGAACTGATCAACAACGGCTCAAAAGACTCATGCAAGTAAAAAAAAGGGTACAAGAAGAGTGGAAGGTACTAAGTGAAACTCATTTAATTCAACATGATCTCTACAATAGAAGTTGATTCTAAATTTTCCATACAGATTGCTCCGGTTAACAGAAAAAAGGTACATTTATTATTTTTAAAATCACAACAATAAACCTTCTATAACATCCAAGATATTTTGTCAGGAAAAACTAGAACCCTACGTGTCTTTCTTCCTGTGCCCAGAAATGCTTTATTTTACACCAAGTGTATTTGGGGAAAATAACCCCAACCAAACAAAAAAGTGATTCAACATGTCGGATGGGGGACTAGGATAATGAAGTAAGTGTGTAACTGTCAGACGTGTGGCACTGACCCTTGAACATGCCTAAAGCCCTAAGGAGTTAGTTCTGGCCTTCTTTTATGATTTTCATCAGAAAACTTGCATCAGAAGCTTCATTATGAGTTGGTGCAGTGCATCCTCTGGTCCCTTATCTAGTCTTTGCGAGACTCATTTCTACCAGACTTCTTTATTTCCACTCCCACGTTGGTGCCACGGTCCGATAAGCCGGATCGGGTCGTTGGGAGCAGCTCCGAGGGAGCCCCCGCCGTGTGGGCGCTGCTCGCTGGGGAGCCCCGGCCCCATGGCCAGCTCATGGAAACCCCCTCAGCCCTTCCCCCTGCTTTTCCATTTGGGATGAAGTGGGCAGAGGTGGCAGTCCACGAGCTTTTGAAGCTGCGGGGTAATTGCAGCCACATTTGGAGGAAGGATTGGGGTTGTAAGGCAGATCAGAAAGGAAGGATATCCTGTCCGGGATGAGATCTGCTTTGTAGCAGCATTTTGGCTCTGCCAGAGCGCTTCTCCCCCGGGTCTGTGAAACCGAAGGAGAGCAGCAGTTGCTGTTGGAGGCCTCCAGAGGGAGATCCTGCCCACCTGAACCTGAGTGCCTATCTACAGCTTCTTAATTTCACACGGGATTCATTAAAGTTTCATGAAAGGAGTTGATCAGGGCTTGGAGGGAGAAGCTATAAACAGCACGGTTGAAGGGCCAGCTGCAGCACGAGTTCAGTTGGTGGTGAGAGAGAATCTTACCTGGACAAAACATCCCAATCCCTCCAGTCGTGGGAAAAGCTGTAACCAGACTTCACAGACCTCGTACTCCTGGTTATCTGGAGAACCCTTCATTAGATACTTAATCATTCATCACATGAAAAAGCAATATTGAATTATCAGTCTGCATATGCAGACCATACTGAGCGTTAGCGATTCTTTACATAGCTCAAAGAAGTGTACAGAGACATGGAAGAACAGCTGTGGTCACTAAAAGTTGGATCAAACCAGAAGCAAATTCTTGGCAAACGCAGAAATGGATGTGTTTTGGATTCAGGGAGTTAAATTCACCAGAGTGTGGTTACACCTATTTAAATGAAAATATTTTGTAACAAGGTTTTTGAGATGCCATTCTCCTGGAATGAGCACTGGTAAACAACCACATCTTTCCCAGAGTGTTACTTGTACTGAACTGGCTTAGCAATGGCATAAATTACAGAAGTTTGAAGACCACAAGTGGGAGGGGATGCTGAGGAGGGTTGACTGCCCATGGCAGATGTGATGGAGCCCCTGACTGGGCAGAACGAGAGTTCTACATAACACCTCAACAATGATGGCAATCAGAAAACACCAGAAAAGATGGTCCTGACCAAACATCCCCAAGGGTGGTGATAAATATAGGCCAGCTACTGTTCTATATCAAAGTGCAGTACTAGAACTGAAAAATCTCACGGTCCTGTAGGGATGAGGAGAGCTGATCAAATTGCACTTAAAAGTAGATGTAGTAGACAAAGAGTTAATTTAATCTACTGGTAGTTGTTCACTATTGTCACCAGTAAGGTGTTGGTGTCACTGTATTTGTCCTTCGATCTGGAATAATTACTGGTCCTTACTGAGGGTCCCTTTCCCACTCTTGCCACCAGGATCAGCTAGTGGGTGAACTGGTGAGAAGTGTTGCCTGAATCACCTGCCCTGACTGCTGTGTGGCAGCAGAGCTCAGCTGGTGCAGTGTTCATACCAGCTCATTAACAGTGCACTCAGGAAAGTTTATCAGCTAAAAACGTTGAAGAGAATGATTATGATGGAGAAAGTGCTAAGCCCTGCTATGTGTGCCTCAAAGAGCTCTGCCCTGATGCTGTGCTCCTGTTCAGGGCAAGAGTGACCTTAACCCACTGCATTTTTGTTAGAGGTTTCTAAAGACACTTTACTCCTAAATGAAAATGTCTTGCAAGTGTATATGCATGGCTTCACGCTCCTTGTCCTGCTGCCTTGTCTCTCTCTACTCAGTGTTGCTGAGACTCCATCTGAAATACAGCTTTCAGGAGGGCTTTTTTGGTCCACTTAGGTTGGATGCAGGGAAAATGGAGAGTAGGGTGCCAGGATTGTTAAGGGCCTACATCTACAAGTAAGGGTTAAAGGATTTGTACTTGTTTCACCTGCTGAGAGGAGGATGAGGAGAGATCTAGTGAGTGGTGGATAAAGGGTAAATTCAGTGGGAAAGAGACAGAATTAATGGAATGTGAAATCCCAGGCATACCCACAGAGCATAGGCACATGGCTAAAAGGAGCCTGGGAAATAAATCCACTGTGGTCACTGAAAGGACTCAGTAACTGCACAGCAACATCACCAAGCTCATATCAACACAGCAGTGCGTGTGATGGTCAGATGCAACATCTTAAACAGGAAGATCAGCATTTCCCAGAGGTTACAGCATACACAGAGACAACCTTTTGTCCAATTTCAGACCAAACTCTGTTTGAGATTTCTGTAGAAACCTGTGTGTCTAATATATACAGAACTACATGTGTACACTGATAATGTATCGCTCAGTCATAAGGAGATTGTGACTTCATATGGTTACACTGATTCAATTAAAAACATTTTCTAGCTGACTAATACAACAGTACATAAGGCAGCATATGACACGTTAGAGAGAAAAAGAATTTTCAATTATCAAATAAAAATAATGAAGAAAACCTGATACATTCACAAAAAAAGAATAGAATGCAAAGTTTAGTAAATAATTCTGAAGTTGGGATTGACAGCAGAAAACTGAAAGTATGGATTAAAAACTTTTAAGTGTTTTAAGAAACTCCTGCTTTGTGAAAATGCTTACTTTTCAATAGTTTTTACCATGAAAAATATATGGTATGGATAATACCCCCCAAATGACAGTTATGCTCTTGTAGTAGAAACACCAAACCTCAAAAATGAGGCTGGTTTGAGGCAAAGCCAGGGTCTATAAACTTAATTAGTCCTCCATCTAGCCTTCTTTATCATCTTCATTTTGACTTTTAATTGGCAATGACCATGTTTATGTCAGCCAGGTGGCAGTTGGGTTTTGCCCAGCAGCAGCTTTCCATACCAAAGAATAGTTACTCTGCTTTGGCTTCTTGCTTTGATACTTCTTTTATCTGAGCATTTCATCCCCTACTTGTGCTGACAGTCGAGGCTGGTTTGAGTTACACTCTTGTGAGAGTTTTTCTTGAAGATGTGAGTATTACTGTAAGATCTGTCACAGTGTGAAACATAGCGTGTCATGTTTCTGCATAGAAATTACTTCCCTGAAAGCTGTGACCCTAATCCCGCATATACAGACACGAGGTCGTTGATTCTTGAATAACCCCCAAAACCACTGGAAGTATCCCAGGCATAAAGCTATCTATACAAGGACATGTTTGCAAGTTGCTGACTACTGCAGACACGTGCTAAGATGATTATAGTAGAATTGAATACATCACTTAATACAATCTGGCTTTGGTGTAATAGTGTGAAAACAAATAGATCAACAGGGTTCTTTTACTCACAGGCTCTTGAACCCTGCCCTCAGCATGTTTTAATCAGTTTAGAGCAGAGTCCCTAGCCCAAGCATCTTATAACTTGGAAAGGGAAATGAATTACAGAAAAACAGGAGTGAAATGCATTGGAGAACTGAAACTAATAAGAACAGAGGCAATAGTTTTCTCCCTTCTACAAATGTGAAAAGCATCCTGAACTGAATGGAAAAACACAGGTGTTTGCCGCCCTTCCAGGTTAGGCAATCACAGAATACATGAAATGATCAAGAAAACAGTGATTTGCCTATGAATCCTGCTTTCTTTATATTGGTAGACAGACAAATAATATTTAATTATAATTATGATTAATTTAAGGCAATGAAAGTTAACTCAATGAAACTAATAACCTCGAATAATTTAATAATTATTTGGGCTGTAATTTCTAGATCTGTTTATGAACAAATATAGTCAGAGGCTTCATCTGACTGTTAAGGGCTGTAGATTGCAATGTCTTACTCATGGCAGAGGTCTATTTTGCTGGGTGATAATGAATCAAGCTGAAAGCTGACTGGTTTAGACCATTTTTCTCCCACTAGCAAGTGGTATATATCAAGTGTTTGGAATGAATATTTCTAAACAAATCACTGCATTTAAGCCTATAAGAACAATGAAGTGTTTTATTTTTGAAACACAGCAGTCTGAATTTTTTTAATTACTGAGAAAAATAAAAAATATTAATTCCAATATTGAATTTCATTTCCTTGAGCTTCTATGAAGTGATAAGAAAACAGAGATCTGAAATCCATTCTGGTTTGAGTCTCCATTAACTGTTTCACCTTTTTCTGACCCGAATCAGAAGCTCAGGGCACTTGCCCTCAACTACCTTGTGCTGAGAGTGTTAGAAGCCAAACATGAGTGAGCCAGAAAGAGAAGTGAGGAAAAGGGGAATCTGTGGACAGAGAATTACAATCCTGGGGTTATAATGGCCTGAAAGTGCAAGCTTCAGTTAGTGAAAGCTCAGCCAGTGTCCTGGAGCTCATCCTGATGAAGTTCCCGCAGGGCAAACCCTGCTGCTTTGGGGATTAAAGCACTCTTGCACTGCAGGGTGCTGATGTCTCGCTGGTGAGGAGCGCTGCCCTGAGCCTCAGTGAGTGGGGGGCCCTGCCAGCACAGATATTGGTGGAGCTGAGTTACACTTCTGCTTCCAGCTCCTGGCCAGGCACCAGTTTACAGCTCTGTGGGCAGAGTCTCGTCCCATCAGACCTCACCTGGGCTCCCATCAGTGCGGTTCTAATTGATCTCATTCACCAGCTTCTCACTGAAGCTGCCCAGAGAGGGGTCTGTCTTCTGCCACATGAGGGAAATGAAGAGCAAAATTGGAGTGGCATTTTGCTGTTGTGCACTCACCCACTCTCTTACCTGCACAGGCACACACCTTCAGCACCTCTTTCTGAAACCCATTTCTGAGCCTGTCAGGCTGTGCCTTTATCAGTCCAGCAGTGCTGCTCTGCACTGCTCACCCCTGTCCCAGCAATGTTATGATGAATATAGCAATTTGTTTTCTTGGCACGGGTTCTGTGGGATGCAGCAGATAAATTACATCAATCAAACAAGCAATCCAGCCATCCCAAATGGATAATAAAAACCGTAAGAACTGATGTATTGAATCAGGCCAGAGGTCCATCTAGTTCATTAGTCTTTCCTTGGAAGTGGCTGACTCGAGGTGCTTGGGAAGCATGTGATGACTCTTCCCCAGTTCACCACCCATTTTTCAGTGATCTGCAACTAACTGACTTGCTGAGAGGTGATATTTTTCTCTTTCATGGTACTTGAAGGCTTTTTCTTCCATGAATCTAATTGCTTTATGGACATGTATAAAATTTTACCATCTACGACATCCTCTGGAATTGTTCTGCAGCTTTTTGCTTTGGAGGCTTGTTAATTTCAATTTTTTTCTTAACCCTATTAGCCTTATTTCATTAATTGCAAGCCTGATGTTTTTATTACTTTCTGAATAATGAGTTGGGTGAATCAAAGAGCTTTGGTGGGGAATTTAGGAAAGGTAAAGAAGGTACCAAGGGATTTAGCAGGCAAATAAGTATTAAAAAGGTGTAAACACTCATGATACTGAAAAATTTTGTGCAGTAATAAGAAAGGAAATGCAGGGAAGAAACTGAGGAGAGCTCTGTTTTGCCTGTGAAGGAAAATGCTGTCCAACAATACAATCTATTCCTGTCTGAAATAGAGATTGGTTGTGTCTAAAAATGGACTGGACTGGAACTCTTGGGGAAGAGTTGGTAAGGATAGTTCTGCACTGGCATTAAATAACTACTAGATGCTTTTCCTCTCTGCAACGAGTTCCTGTGTGTTCTTCCATACTTGGGAACCAAAGTGCATATCTCATGTTTACATCCTTGTTCTTTGTGCTTTGGCATCTGATCTAGTTTGGGTCTTGCTTCATCAGTTTTAGATCAGGGTTCAGATCATACAATGTTTTTATCTGGTCTTTATTATATATTAGAGGGGGCAGTTATCAATCGATTTGTTGCACATCCATTTTATCTCCCAATATCTGAAAGAGATACAGCTGGTTTAGGAAATAATAGCAGAACAATTCTCTGGTCAGTGGCTGCAGAGCATTAGCTCGATCTGCTCCAGGTGCCTCTTGTCACAGGTGGGAAATTGTCCTTCCTTGTGTCTCCTGGTCCTTCTAGCCCCTGGACATACACACACAGCAGTGGTGTGGAAGTAACTTCAGCAGAGTTTCCCGTGCTGTAGGATTGTGCATCTCCTCCGTGCTCTCTAAGAACACACTGACAAATGCAAGAGAAAATAGTCAGGCTTTGCATCTGTGTGGATTTACTGTTTATTAAAACACCAGCATTTCTGGACCTCAGATGCCCAGACTGGAAATCTAAATAAGTTGGTAAAAATAAACAGAGCAGACAGAAGCCAGTGCATTAGGTCTAATCCCAACGATAGCGTGGCGTGGCCTCATTTCACACTGGGAACTGGCAGAGGTAGCAGATAAGGAGAGAGTGGTGACAGATGCCAGTTGGCACCAGACGAGGAAGCCTGGGTTTATAACCCACACTGCGAGTTAATAATGGCTACAAAAGAGGACACACAGACCAAATTGTATGCACTGGTGAAAAAGCTTCTTAAGAGTCAGTCCCAACAAATGAAAGCTGGGGTTTTGTGTGCTCCAGTGTAATGACTGTGCTGAACAGAATACATGTGCTGCTGAGGAGGCAACAGCCAAAAACCTTCTACAAAGTTCCTTTAAATTTTCCCTTCTTAAAAACAAAACTCACATAAAATAGAGGTGAAAAAAAATATTCACTTTCTGAATGAATGAGACTTGGAGTGCAAGTTTTCAGTCCCTTGTAGCAAAGGGTGGCAACTGGACAGAAACTGTATTGGGATTTGTCAGCCACAGACTGCCCTTTTTTAAAATTAACCTCTATGTGCATAACTTCATATTTGCTCTAAGAAGTGGTGTACCTTAACATAGCTGACTAGAAGAAATTAGATGTCAACATATATCTGTTCTGTTTTTTCAAGAGTAAACAGGGGAAACTTCAAAGTTTTCCTGGAGAGGATGAGGTGCCCTGTGGGGCAGATTTTCTGGATTTGGACACAGCCTCACTGCTGCTGCTGTGTGTCTGTGCCTTCCCTCGCATCACAGTGCAGTGTGGACAGAAGTCTAGTAAGAAGTTTACTTGGTAACAAGTGGTTGGAAGTGAGATATGGGACACAGGGTGTGGAACTAACTGCAACAATCTAATACTAAAAACGATACAGTGGAGGGATTTTCATAGATATAAAAGCATATTAATATAAATTATTTGGGGTGAGATGTTAAGTAAATTGTTTCATCTTCTTATGATGGTTCAAAATGAGGATAATTATACTTACCCTATTGAGTAAACTAATTAGAGATCTAAACATAGAAGCACAGTATGTTCCTAATGTGATTATCCTCAGCTCAAGGAAGGAAGCATATCAGAGAGATAACTGGAAAGGGAAGCAAAAGGGATGTCAGCCCTGGGTCTGGTGCCAAAGTGGCAGAAATGCCTCTGTGGCATTTAGATAAGGAATTCCACGCATCAGGCACCTTCACAGCTCTCTTCCTCCTTCCTCCTTCCTCAGCACAGATTTGTGTACCAGTGGTCAATCAGGTGTCAGTAAAACAAATAGAAATGGCATCTTCTTCTTTTGACCACTTGCTGACTTAAGGATAGGTCAAACAACTTCATTGTTTCATCTTCTGATCTTCAATGGAAATCATGCACTCCTGTGAAGACAGTCTGTCACTGACATCAGATATAAGATGGGAGGGGGATATTTGATAAATTTCATACCACTGGTAAGTCCAAGGATGATGTGGGAAGAAAGCTGAGGATGAAGTCCACTGTTTGGGTTTTTAATAGCCTTCAACATCCAGTATTGATGCAGTGAGAGGTCTGTGCTAAATGAATGTATTGGTACCTAACTGCTGTCTATGCCTGGCATTGACCAGACATTCAGCACGCACAGTCAGTGCCCTCCAGGTTCTGAAGACTGAATATAGCCTGGGGACGCCTCATAGTAGAGCTCAAATGGAAAAGCAGGGATCAAAAAAAAGCCAAACCTTTTTGCAACACCCTCCATGTTACTCTTGGTTTCACTGCTACAGATTCCAAGAGGTTTAAACAACATCAATAAAAATTCATCTGCTGCAATTCATATTGCTACCTGGCAAAGTTCTTACAGTAATATAGGGCTTGGCTCAAGAAAACTGAGCTCCACCCAACCAGCTCCTAACTGCTAATGCTATTTCCTTGCACGGCCTTTGCAGTTGTCTCCAGAACAGGAGGCAAAACTAATGAGAGGAGATTATCTCCATCTCTGCTCACTCCTCAAAAGAACACCTTGAAATTAGTTCCCTAATTAGTTCCCCAGTCATGCTTTTTGTCATAATACACAGACGAGGGTCCTAACATTAAACCATGGTTTGAGTCTTCTTTTGGTTCCAGGGTAAAAGTCATCCTGCAATGGGTTATTAGAAATAAATACAGTATTCTGGGCAGATTCTTCTGAGTGGTGATAAATATCCTCAGACTGCTAAAAGCAAGACTGACCTATTTTCTTTTCTGCTTTCTTAAAATTCCATTAGTTTCTTTTTTTTTTTTTTTCAACAAGGTGGAGATTTGTTTTCAGAGGTTTCTTGGTAGCTGAAATTCCTTGCTTTTTATTTTATGTTTTATTAAAGGCATGCAATAACACCTCTACAATGCACTGCCTGTCAGGTTCATTTGCTTAGAGTTACTGTGGTGAACTCGTTAGAACTGTAAGAGTTTATATCAATTATCCATAGCCAGCCCACCATTAGCAATAAAATGTTAGTATCTTATTTTGGATTCTGGATTCTACCTTTCTGCTGGAGGGTAGAAATGATAAACTGACCATGTAATTGAAAACATTGGCTCCCTTTTATGGCCCAGAGTCAGTCTCCTCTCAGTGCTCACGTATGTATGTCCTTGCATAGCTTTAACAGATCAAAAATAAACTAAGAAATAGGAAACTGTTTAGCAATAAACTTCATAATGTAGTGAATAACAGAATGTTGGTGAATTACAAATAGTGTACCAATATGATTGCTGAACTAGGCATAATTTGAAAGGGATATGGATAGCCATGCAAATCATATTTGCTAAATATTGTTCCAAGCTTGTTTGTTGCTACATGGCTTTTTTTTCAGGATTCGTAAGTTTGAAATGAGTAAAAGAAAGAATAAAAAAGGTTCACATAAAAAATCTCAGTAGGCACATCATTAATCGGATACTAAAACAAGAATAATGCAGGTCATGTTCTCTTAAGAGTACATGGAAACAAAACCTGAGCATTAAAATTAATAGTTCCATTCACCTGTGGGAGATGTGTCCAAATCCAGAAAAAACCCCAGGATTTATGGTTGTCCATAGTGGTTACATCTGATTTTCTGCCCACTGCAGTCATAGCACGGGGGATTTTCTTAACAAGCTGAAGCTGTTGTTTGGTAGCAAAATGGGCTTTGGAATCAAAAGAGAATATTCAGCCTTTGGGTGGACTTTACATTAATTTAAGATCCTTATTAAAATTAAGACAAGTAACAGTCTGTGTAGGCAGCCATTGTCATTAATAAATCAGCTCTAACAAGTTAGCTAGGTGACATACAATGTTTCAGACAGTTTTTTGTGTTTCTTGTTTTACCACAAACTTCTTGTGCTCGGTATAAGGATTTTCACTGCTACAGTGTTTAGTTGATGTCAATTAGAGTCTCTTTGAATTAAGAGGGTGTGAGTACCAAGTATAACAAAATATTTCCTGGATGGTCTCTGAAAGCATAAAACAGATCCATAGCTGTCCATATCTTGCAATAAGCTGCTGCTTTGGTCTCTGTGCTGGTCTGTATTCTACTTTTCTTGCTTCAGTTCATCACTATAATTATTCAAAATAAAACCCAAGTTGTTGGAAATGACAAGTCCATGTATTTTTTGCAAGCATGAAGTCAATGGCCTTGTTCTATGTTGCAACCCCTTCAGAGTCAACAGCTGCTCACTCTTGTGAAATGCTATAGAGGAAAAGAGGCCATGTAGTTGGGAATAAGTCTTTTTAAAAAAACTAAAGAAAAAATAAATTGGGTGAACAATCCAGACATGTTTTGGTCACAGCAACCCCCTGCAGCGCTACAGGCTGGGCACAGAGTGGCTGGAGAGCAGCCAGGCAGAAAAGGACCTGGGAGTCTGGGTTGACAGGAGGCTGAACATGAGCCAGCAGTGTGCCCAGGTGGCCAAGAAGGCCAATGGCATCCTGGCCTGGATCAGGAATGGTGTGGGCAGCAGGAGCAGGGAAGTGATTCTTCCTCTGTACTCAGCACTAGTGAGGCCACACCTGGAGTGCTGTGTCCAGTTCTGGTCCCCTCAGTTCAGGAAGGACATTGAGGTGCTGGAGCGGGTCCAGAGAAGAGCAACCAGGCTGGTGAAGGGACTTGAGCACAAGTCCTGTGAGGAGAGGCTGAGGGAGCTGGGGTGTTTAGCCTGGAGAAGAGGAGGCTCAGGGGTGACCTCATCGCTCTCCACAACTCCCTGACAGGAGTAGCCAGGTGGGGGTCTGTCTCTTCTCCCAGGCAGCTATCAGTAAGACAAGAGGGCATAGTCTTAAGCTCTGCCAGTGGAGGTTTAGGTTAGATATTAGGAGGAAATTCTTTCAGAGAGGGTAATCAGGCATCGGAATGGGCTGCCCAGAGAGGTGGTGGATTCCCCGTCCTTGGAGGTTTTTAAGATGAGACTGTATGTGGCACTGAGTGCCATGGTTTAGTGACCACGGTTGTAGTGGATCAAGAGTTGGACTTGATGATCTCAGGGGTGTTTTCCAACCTGGCTGACTCTATGATTCTATGACTCTATGATAGCACAAGTATTTTAAAGGGTAGATTACATTTAGCAGAGTCTGAGGCAAACTCCATCTGTTTCAGTGAAGCTGCACAAGGGATGACTGCGACTGTATCTTCTAGGCAGGACTAGGTCTGCCTTAATAAATGGCCAGGAGAAATACCCCTTTGCATTTCATGCAATCATACTGGTACTAGATATATTCTGACCATAAACAAGAAACACTTTAACTTTTTTTTAATACTGAGAACATTTAAAGATTCCAGTTCCTTATTCATTTCTGTCAATTTTAACATAAAAACAGGATATTTGTGCTCTAGTTTAGACAACAGCTACTGTAGTGCTGGGCAACCCTGTGGCACTTTATGCAGGAGATGATACTGCATTGACAACATGACTCTCTGCAGCCTTCTCGGGAACAGAGAATATATCCCTGTATAAATGACAGATACTGGATGTGAATAGTAACACTGAAGCCAGCTCTTCCTACACATCCAGACCTGAGGGAGATGCTTTTTTATCTTGTCCCAGCAAAACAGAAGCCCAGTCTCAAGGATCTTCAGGTTCAATGCGTTCTATATCAGGCACTGCCAATCCCTGACCTTATCACCCGATCAATACTCACTTAAGTGAGGTTTAGGCTGGATATTAGCAAGAGGTTCTTCACCCTTTTGGGGTGAGAGCGGTTGGGCACTGGAACGGGCTCCCCAGGGCAGTGGTCACAGCACTGAGCCTGACAGAGTTCAAGAAACATTTGGGCAATGCTCTCAGGCACATGGTGTGACTCTTGGTCTTGTCCTGTACAGGCTGGGAGTTGTGCTCATAATCCTGGTGAGCCCCTTCCATCTCTGCATATTCTAATGATTCTATGATTCTATGAATACTTTTTTTAACAAGGAACATATATTCATCATTTTTCTCCAAACATCCATGTAAAGCTTTCACAGGCATAAAATACTGAGTTGGCTGAATTTGAATAGAAGTAGAGAATACATCCATCCTTATTACTTGGTTTGATGATTTTACACCACTTCAGAATTTAAATTATTTAAGCAGCTATACATTAATTTTTTAGTCAGTCACCCTGAAGACTGCATAAAATAGCTGCTCATAAGCTTTAGAGAGAGGAGAAAAATTTTGTCCACACAGTGCAAGGAAGTTTTGTAAGAAGCTGCCCAGCCTCTCTCTGACAAACCCAGAGAGCAGCATTAACATGTCACTTCTGGGTTATGACTGGCAAATTGCACACAAATTCCACACCTCTATCCAGATCTGCTTCTCACTAGTCACTGAACTGGCTGAGAAATGGTTTTCACTTTGGAGCTGGTACCTGGCTGAAGAGAACTAGTGAAGCCTGGAGACAGCCAGGAGCATGGATTTGTTCAGCAACATGAACCCACGGAGAGCTCTCCTGGAGCTGGCTTTAATATCCCTGTGCAGCACACAGACTGAGGCAATGGAAACAGAGAATGCAAACCTAACTTCTATAGCAAAATATCTGCATCACTTACTGGACAGAGTGCTAAGAAATATCCCATATTTTAATATTGACAAATAATGTAAGAGAATGAAAGGTCGTATTTGTACAAATGGAACAACAGCCTTGAAAACACCAACCTTGAAAGTACCTGCAAAGCAGCAGTTAGAGTGAATAACAATGATAGTGAATAACATCCTGTGCAGTAGAAATGCTGTGAGTCAAAGTGTTCACATACCAAATATATCAATGATGCATGAGCTGGCATAATGATTGCCAGGCCACGACTGGAATAATGGGATAAATGCTTCTTCTCATCAGAGTCCAAGTATCTCACATTATGTGTCTAAGAAACGAAAAACTCAGATCAGCTGCACTGCTTGCAAATATTTGCCTGAACTATCCATGTACCTCAGGTCCTCCATTAGTTAAAGACTGATAAACCAGATGTCTACATCAAGAATTGCTTTCTTTATGTGCTGAGCATGAAAGAAATGTGGGGATACAAATGCTGGCTATTCAATTTCATACTCATTATGTTTTTATTTTGTCACTGAGCTCATGTTAATTTTTACAAGAATGCTTTATTCTTCAAGTGTATTATCCATGGATGATCTGCAGATTCCTTCCTCAACCAAAAAAGCTGGTATCTGAAATAATACCTACATAGCCGTGTTAATCATTTACATGACATTGTTTTTATTAAGAATAACCAAACTGATTAATCTTTGCAGCACACAACAACAAAGTGCTTACAATACACAAAAGGAACTACTATAAAATATTCATTTTAGGCTCTCAGGAAAAAAAAATGCATAAACAAAGCTGATGAAGAATTGCAGTGGTGTGATACAAAAGGGGAATTTTACATCGTATTGGAAAACCTATGAAAAGACTTGATGCCTGATTTTTAATCTTGTAGACTGAATTTTCATGGAACTGAATTAAATCAGTTAATGCATATTATAGTTCTCATAATGCATGGTGACTCTTCTCATACAACATAAAGCCTATGTCATGTATGCGAGCTGTCCACAGGACGAGGATTTGTGCTTGTTGTTGCCTTCCAGCCATTGGATTTCACTGTCAAGCCCGTCATCATTACTGCTGCAAGGAGCCATGACTCATATGAAATCCCTCTCCTTCTACCAGCTCCCTGTCTTTGATCCTTCTCGGGTGAATGTATCACATCCACCTTTTGCTGTCAGCACTAGTTGCCACTGTGTATCACACTGTCTTTCCAAGCCTCTAACTTCTTTTTCAAATCTCTGGCTCTAGTGGTCTCAAGATGATAGTCAAGCAATACTGTCCAAAGTTCACTTGATCCCAGTATGAAATCACTAAGGAAATGCCCACAGAATTTGAAAAACTGATGTGAATTCTGTAAAATGATAAAGAAATACCTTATTTCTCATGGAATGTGCAAGGAAAAAACTATATCAAAATACTAATATAACCTATAGAACTCATCAGTGTTAGTGGGCTTCTCTGTATCACTGGAAGCTAAAGATATATTTTGACAATTAGCTGGGAAAATCTATTGTGAACAGTTGAATGGTCAGTATTAAATGGCATTTACCTTCTGTATCTATTCTTATATTGCTATCCCCTGGGCATCTGTTGTGATTCAAGTATATGACACCTAAGCAAGCAGCCATGTTTTATAATTGTACCAGAAGTAAGAGCTTGTGTTAATATGTACTTCTAAAAGAGTTTTCACATGAACAGAGATTTTCCTATTTAGATAAAGGGAGAAGCTTTATTTATGTAGGTAAGTCATTGCATTGATTTTGGGAAGATGATTTATCTGCATTTAACTAACTCCTAATCCTGCAGCCACAGGGTGCTGCAGAGAGTGCAGATCCTGTTTGCCAAGGTGCAGCACAGCACTGCAGGATTGATAGCGGGGACAATATTAATCGCGTTTATGTAACATCTCTTGCCCAAGTACCTCCGAGCACTTTACGAATGTTAACTAACGAGGAGCCTGCCCGTGCTCTTTTTGAAGTCAATGGCAGCTTTCCAGTTGTCCTCAAAGGGAGCAGGCACAGGCTCCAAGCCTCATAATAACGTAAAAGTAGGTTAAGGATCTCTATGTTCACTGGAGAAGGGAGGGATTGCGGAGCTGAGGAACAGAACCCAAAGGGCTTTTCTCTGACTGTAGAGCTGCCTTTCTCTGGAAGAAACTGTAATGTAATTTATTGGTTAGACCACAAAATGAACCATAAAGAAGGAGCTGCTCACAAAGGCTTAAACTATTGTTGCCTCAGAATGTGACCTTTTTCTTATTCCAATAACAACAACCAGAGACAAAGCTGGGCTTCCTGGGATATCCCTCTCCAATGACTGCAATGGTCCTACAAAAAGCTGCTCCTTGGAAAGGCATTTTTCTTTCTCTCTGTGATGTTCCCTACTGAGGTATACGGCATTTCTAGAATTCTACATTTTCTGTGCCCACAACTGACCTGGTTGCACATCCATGCTCTCAATTCCTTGAGCCACGGTAAGTAATCTTACAAGGAATGGAGTCAGTAGGTATTTCCACTTGCACTCTTAAGCACTTTCCTGGTAGCTGTCCTCAGCACCAATTCCCATTTCATCCAAGAGCTCTGGCATCTCTTCTTCATTCAAATTCTCTCAGGCAGTGAGTGGTGCCTCTTTTGCATCATGTGCAGAGGTCCCCACGGAGGCACGAGGGTCACGACTCTGCCAGAAGCTGCAGGCTTAA
>NW_020955390.1:38805-48178 GCF_003031625.1 Empidonax traillii | reverse complement strand
TTGTTTCTAAAAAAAAAAAAAAAAAAAAAAAAAAAGGCCCCAACAATGTATCCAGAGAGAAGGAACCAGAAGATAGCCTGTAGTAATTTTTCTCCAGTCTGCCTGTATTTTACATGATTGAATTAATCTTTTGTGAATGACACTGCCAGGGAGCCTACAGCCTACTTCCAGGCAGCTATCCATCAAACACCCATTTAATATGGAAAATGCAATATGAAGGCACTGCAAGCCCCTGTGATGCCGTGTGTGTTACATTGTCCGTGTGGCTCAGTGGGGAGAACAGTAGCTACAGCTACTGCTGTAGCAGATGCCACAAATACAGATTAGATTGTCTGGACCTTACAGAAGACATCTTCACAGAAACTTCCCTCAGCAGTGTGCAGAGGGAAGCAAGGCTCATAAGTATAAAGTATCATGTTATGATTCCTCCACACAAGGGGATTTAAATGTACCTTTTTTGTGCATACAGACAGGACCATCTTACTGCCTTACCAGTCACATAATTCTTTTTCTTTTAGTATATTCTAAATGGCACCAGCTTTAGAGATGTAAAAGTCACTTATCTCTGCAACATGACCCTCTCCCCCCACAGTTTCTGGTCACGTTTACTGCCTGCCTCCCAGTTTGCAGTCTGCTCACTGTCCATATTCATTGACTTTTCCCCCACACCGAGATTAGAACACCATGGGAAATTAAACACAGTGCATATAAATCATGTTTATTGTTGCCTCAGATACAGAAAGATAAGAAGAATCAATAAAATAGGAATGATGACTCACAGTTTTATTAGTATACTCAGCTTTTCATGAGCTGAGTCTTCATAAAGAAAATGGTTTAATTGGGCCACTGAGATCTTGATGAATTCATGTATTCCTGGCTATTTATCTTCTGAAACCTCAGTTTTTGCTTTTCCATAGCACTTAAAATCATGAGGGAAAGAACTTTACTACTCTCAGAGAACCTGACAAATTTCTGAAGGCTAGAGAGGTTTGTGAAGGTAGAATTCATCTTAACCACAGCATCTGAAGCAGAGAGGTGGTGCTCAGGTCTCTGAGCAGCCTTAGCTGGGGAGGAAGTGAACTGCCAAAACAACAAACAGAACTGGTGGTTCAGGTGACTGAACTGTTGCACTTCCATCTTCTACCCTCACAAATCATAAAAAACTCCATTGTTCATGGAACCACAATTTATCTCTGTCTAATTATAAGATCGATGGATCAGGAGAAATTTATTTTGACTGTTGGTCTTTTATCACAATCTTTGATAACTTTATTTCTATGAAAGATTCATTATCATATTTAAACTTGTTGCTGTTATTTTTCTGGAAAACGTTATTCAAATACAATTTAACCTATGCATATCTGTACAATCTTCCCTAACAAAACCAGACGCAAATGTGCTTCCTTGCTTACAGCATAGTCCTTAACCATGCCTTCCTTTGGCAGCAAATGGGAGGATTTCTTTCCTTGACTGCTTCATGCACTTCACCTGCATCCTTTTGAGCCTGTATTTGGCTTTTATTCCCCTCCCAGAAGTAATCCTTTGGTCTCTCAGGTGTCGTGCAATAGCAGGTGTTTCTCTATGGAGCACATAATGACCAAAGGCAAAGGCCAATCCCTAGCCTCGCCCTAAGAGAAATAATTTCTCTTTCAGCTTTTTAGAACAACATCCCACAGATATTCAGTAGCCCCTTTTGTTATGGCTAAACTCTTTTCTCATGAGCTAACAACTGCCATCAACTGCAGAAGCAAAATCTCCCAAAATAAGAGAATATTCCACTTGCACGCCAAATAGCCTAAGGAGCAGATATTTCCTCCCTTGCTCATTTAGACAAATGGGCCCATATTTCCATAGAAGTTGTTACCAGGGATCTTTACATACCTTTTCCACCTGAATATTGGGTCTGTCTTCCAACACTGCTGATCCTGAGCTGCTGCCCAGTTCAGTGACAGGCAAATTGTGCAGCAAACCTCTGCTGTACCATCCTGGCAGTTGATTTACCATGACCAAACTGAAGTGATGTGAGCACTCGGGTCGTGCTGTCATTATGCCTTTCCATGGGGCTGCTCCCTCACTGCATTTCTCTAATAATTTCTGGGGAAATGGTTTAAAAAGAATAGGTACTTTTCTGCTTATGAAAATAATAGTGATTTCCTAGCATCTGTGCACCATGCTAGGACTTGAAGTTATACAACTACTATTTTTCACTGAAATTTGTTAGTTTCTGAATATAGGAAACATTAATATGTTTTGAAATCATAATGGAGAGTCACACTAGTTCTGCTGAAGAGTCTAACCAAGCTCAAAAGCAATACAAAGAAGTTACACTTAAACATGGGATAACTCAGTAGCCATAGTCTTAACTTGCAGCTGGAGGCTTCCTTGTTCAGTCCATAGTTTATCTGTCTGACACCAGGAGGAACTTGTTACACTGATCAAGAAAAAATCCTGCTAGATGCCCTTGGGTATTTAACTAAGGTGGGAAAAAGCAGTGTAGCACTAATTTACCAGCATGAAGAGCTCAGCTTTCTGGGTCAAACATCAGCACAACTGTTCATGTCAGAGCATTTCCAGTAAACAGTAAACTGGCCAAAAATACATGTTCCTTCAGAAAGTCAGAATTCCTTCAGAACCTCAAAATGAAGCTTCAGAGCTTCAGTGGTCCCGATGCTGCAAGACTCTACCACTGTTGCCAATATGAGGTTTTGCAGCTGAGGCTTTCTCCTGCTTTGTGGAGCTCCCCAAACTGGAGTTCAGCTTTTCCTGGCAGAAGAGGATGGTGACAAGACTGCTGACACATCATATCCCAAGGCAGCACTGCAAAGTAAGGATGAGCAATGTTTTGTAAGACACTGAATGGACGCTGGAATTGGGAACACAGAAGGCCCCAAACCCGGCATGAAAGGAGCACACTGGCAGCTCAGGAAAACTTGATGTCTGTGCTTAAACTGGTCCAAACTATCAGCAAACATTTGTCAACTGAAGTTGCAACAACATCATCCAGTGTCTATCACAATAGGGCTTCTCAGGAGACATCCGATGTCATGAAAGATGATATCCCAGCAGTATATAAGAACAAAACCAAATTTGTCTACAGAACCAATTTTGACTTAGTATGAATGCTACAAGCCGAAAACTTTAATAAAAGTTAACAACTCATTAAAGCCATTCTGTTGGATCTACTCCACAAACATAACCAAGGAAGAAAGTTTTATATCTTCATCCTCTGTATGCTCAAAGATGAGATTCAGCAGCTGGTCAAGGAAAGAATGCAAACAGAAGGATATGATAGTGTGAACTTTTATTCTATAGAAAAGAGCTTTAGAGATTTTGGCCAATATGTCACACAGGAGATTATTAACCTGTCCTGCAGTGCTGGGCTGAAAATAAAGTGGCCAAACTGCTACCTAGGGCCTTGCCATTCTGGGGAGAAATGTGGCCTGAGACAAACTGTTTTCCACTGCTGTAACAAATCTATAAACAAAATACATTATTTGATATAACAAACTTCTTTTGCTTGATATGGTTTGTCTTTTATTGCACTCATGAAGCAATTTTGGTAAAAGCCCAATTGACTCACAATCCTTTATTTTCTGTGTTTTCCAAGCAAAAATTCTTGAATATTTTGGCCGAATCTTTCTTTCAGCTTTTTTTTTTTTCCACCACAAAGTTTAGGAACTGCAGCTAAAATGCAATTTGTTACTATATTAATTACTGACTTGTGGTGTGCTTTGTTCAGAACTTTGTCACAACTGTATCAGCAGCCTAAGAAGGGGCCACCCTTCTTAGATGCATTGCAGATGCATGGCAACAACTGTCTACCACACAACATGCACTGTTGTTTAATAGTAGAATAAAAGCAAGCATTGCAGTTATATTGGAAGATGTTAATGGTGAAAGGTGTTAAAAAGCATCTGAATTGCAGGAAATATGCACTGGAGTCTGTTACAATTAGGATTTACCCACCTCATGGGATGGAGTCAGTCACTGGCTGGTAATCAGTTGTGATTTATGTGACGTAATACTGAAAACCCATGGCTTGTTTTTCAATTACATTTTATATCTGATTTTTAGGTGTACTTAGAAAGAAAAATTTAATCAGCTATACTAATGCAAAAGCAACTTTTTTTTTTTTTTTTTTTTTTTTTTTTTTTTTTTTTTTAAGAGTAGGAGAGCTCAGTAGATTTCCCTGGCTGTCTGACAGTGGTTTGAAAATGACTTAAAGTGGATTGAAGGGCTGAAATTACTCCAAATGTACAGCATTTATTTAATGCCAGCAAAGGAAGTGTACAGCTTTGTTAACTTGATCTCCATTCTTTCTGCTAAGGATCCATGAACATTGCCAGTGGAAAAGAAAAAAAATCCTGTAATGCCAGGCAGGACAAGTGAATACTGAATTCTGGGCTGTCAATCCAATCCAGCACACTGAGTGGCTCTTTCAAAATAATGCAGAAATGTATAAATGGAGTAATTAAAGCAAACATCTAAAACATACATGGAAAAGTGATAGAAAATGCAGTTCACTGTATTTACATTGCTGCATTTAGAGCAAGTGACTTGTACTGATTACTTCAGAGCACCAGAAACAAGTGAAAAAAACAACTGGAAAAATACTGGAAACAGCAACAATGCCAGGTGCCTTGTAAGAGCCAGCAGTGGGAACTGGACTTTAAATTTTGTGTTAAAGACACAGACGAAAGGAAGTGCACACTTCAAATTAAAGCACACAGTAGGTATCAGGTTACCCCACTTGATTTTCACTGACATTAAAACAAACTAGTGAGTTTCCAAAAAAACTTTCTGATGGGAGTTATAAGGTCAAACAATGTAACAGAGCTTTTAAACTGATTTGATTAGTTTATAAAAAGAAATATGTGAGGTGGTTGTCAAATCAAGCCAGAGACTGGCTTAGCAGAGGTGATACTTGCTGCTCTAGCATTCCTCTTATACTCTCTTCTTGAAATTTTCCATCTCAAATCAGATGCAGCTCTAATATGAAGAGATGTTGAGCCCAGACCTCTCAGTGACACAATCAATGTAACTTGTCTCTTTCTGGAACTTAACAACCATAAATAAAGAAATAAAATGAGGAAATAAAAAGCTTTCTGCCTTATGTTTATGGTGTCCTACCCTAGTAAACCCTTCCAGACTGTACAGTCCTTACCCCTCATCCTACACAGCCACTCCCCAATTTGTTGAACTGGGTTTTGGTTACATAGTGAGTCAACAGGCTTAGTAAGTCGGCATAAACCATTACACACTTTTATTACATACATGCATTATCAGTTTTGTTTGATGCTGAGTGATCAAGTTCATGCTGACTTACATTCTCTTTGCACTATCAGACTAATTCCATCAATATCTGTAAAGTGCTATGCACTTCCTGTGTAAGAACTGTACACATGCAATTAGTAGTAATTACTATTGCTTATCTGTAAACAAAAATTAGCATTTAAATCTGAATTCCTGAGTAATCCTGTGTTCAATCTAGAGGTTTTTCAGATACTGAAAAGAAGAGAAAAAAACAATACTAAGGACAGTGGTTTTATGGTAGTGTCAAAAGTACATCTGCCCACTCAGGACAGCACCTCCCTTCCTGGGACACTGCAAGAGCTATACAAATACAGAAAATGTGTGTTCAATTTGTCGTCTTTAAAATCTTGCTTATGGGTAAAAAATAAATATTCCTTATGAGTAAAGGTAAGAATTTATTATTAGTATAATCCAAATCTTCACAATTTAATTCGGGAATCCACATTAGTCTATATCTAATTATTACAGAAAAACTAAGAATAAGATGTGGGTAGGATATTTATATGTGGACAAAGTTACAGTAATAGCAATCTTCCATAGAGTCTAACTACACACATTTACATATTTCTTGGTCTGTAGGTCCAAATAACATCCTGATCTACTATATATGGTCCTATGTATGTGTATTACATATTATTCCTTTGCTTTCTTTGTCACTCCTAAACCCAGCTTTGCTCAGCTCCAGGTCTGCAGGGTCTTTTAGCTGATCATTATGGAGCTGGTTTATGGCTGTGGGGTCTCCAGTGCCAGCCTGTGCCCCACCTTTAACACCCACCCCACCTGCACAGCTCTACGCTGCATTCCGTGTCTCCACTGCTCCATGGCTCCACCATCAGATCAGCCCTGTATTACTCTACAGGACATCACGGTGTCAGGATTGTAAACATCTCTTTCTACCCAGAACAACTGCTTGTTACTGCTCTCTATACAAAACTATTGTTCTACCACAGCAGTGAAACACATCGGATACAGACACCTGGGCAGCGACAGAAATCGCTGCCACAGCTAATCCAAGTGGCAGGTCAGGAAAAGCTCAGGCAGAGCCTGAGGCCCTGCAGACTCAGGACAAAGCTGGTGACCTGTTTCTGGCCATGGCACTGCTGTGCTGCAGAGCTGCCCAGTCACAAATCTGCCTGACAGTGCTCCAGCCGCTCCACAAGCACTGCTGAGGCGAGGCCTCCTCCAGCACACACCAGTAACCGATGCCCAGCTGGTTGGGTGTGAGCTCCTGCTCACTCCTCTGTCCAGACCTCCTGGGAAGCACAGCCCTCTGTGCTCCTATATTTGCTCTCTGGCGTAAGGGCAGCCTGACTCGGAGTGCTCAGATTTCACTCCTACACCTGCTTCAGCTGCTGTTCTTACTTCATCCTGCTCATTTGCACCGTGGCTGCAGCACAACCACAGGCTGCTGGGATTTCAGCCAGTACATCCTTCACTTACCATTCCCAAATCTCCTGCTCTTTTGCCTTTTGGACAAACTTTCCCATTATGCTGCTTTACTGAGGCAGTGTTGTACAACTCTGTGTTTGTCCTACAGCCTCTCATTACCAGGGCCTGCCCCAGCCCAGCTCAGACACCTTCCCGACATACAGTTGATCAGTAGGAAAAGTGTGGTCAAATCCTGGTCAGATCCCAGCAGGAACACAATGGCCCTCATGACTTCAGCCGGTATATTAAGCACATTGCAGCAATGCCATTTTGAGGGAGGGTGCACATAGCAATTCAATGGGGGCATCAGGCACATGATACGAACTTCCTGAAAGGCAGTGGGTCTGAAACATGCCTGGACATGCCCTGACTTTCAGTCTTTGCTGAGTAGAGCCCAGTAACATGCTTATATTGCCTTCAGTATAGAACTTTCTGCAATCCTCTTCATTTTCACAACTCACTTTTTCACAGGAGAAAAAAATCCGAGGAGAGTAGAAGGGAATGTTACTACAATGTTACTACAACACAATGTGGCCAGTTGTCCTACTACAACTACAACACAAATGTGGCCAGTTGTCCTAACACAGAGTCTGAAGCAACTTCCTTAATCAACAGTTCCCCCAGATGCTAGAATTATTAGGGGACCAGGTGCACTGGATGAAATCCTTCCATGCTCTGAATGAGACCCTCAAAACATCAAGCACTGACATTTTTACTGCCTTAGGAATGTTTCTGTACAACAGGGAGAAAATTTCTGGATAGATGGTTGCAGTCTACAGCTAGAAATGGAAGAAACCAAATAAGAGACTTAGGGCTTCTGATTGCATGGATGACTGCCAACAGGATGGCTTTTTATGTACATAAATGGAACAATTGTATCACTTTGAATTCCCATAGGGTTGGGTTTTTCAAATTATGTAATAAAGCACATCCCAGCAATTGCCACAAAAAGTTAAAATATTTTAAAATATGCAATTATATGAATAAAAATTCAAATAAAGACATGGTTGCAGCACTTGCAGACAAGTGTGGCCAACTCACATGGGAAATAACTTGCAGCAGCAACTGACAGCTTGTGCTTTATTACTTGGTTTGAATGCTGTCTCCAGTCAGGTGTGGAATAGTGATTTACAAAGGAAATAATCTCATCCATTATTTTTCCCCTAAAAGAAACTGCCTTGTTGGCCAACTTCTTCACAGTGAGACACTGTTGACAGATCTGCTGTTTCTGAACCATGACAATGGCACAGCAGCTTCTCCAACACTGTCTCAGTGACTGCTGTTGAACTGTTAAGACAACCATCTCCTTAAATCTCTTCCTCCAAGATGATAATACCTGTTTTCAGAGGGTTGTCCCTGTGCGAGGATGGTTTGTGATGTGTGGTAAATGCTGCAACCTATGGTTCATTAATAACAGCCATCGTCATCATCATCTGCGTAAGGATAGTGCTTGTGAATTAGTCTAAGGAGAACTTTTAGTAGAGTTAAGTTGTGATTTAGCTTTTCAGTCGTGAGGCTGCTTTAGTGGGTGACATTTGTTATCACTAAAAGTCACCAGAGGTCTGTACTGCTGGTGTGTTTTGGGTGGAAGCTGTCCCAGGCAGTGCAGTAGCCAATGCTTTTTGGCAAGGGTCCCTTGGAGCATTAACAGCTGTAGAACTGTATCATGGGATATTCTGGTAATAAACTGCATACCACTCACTTCTGCCCCCTCTGCTGTGGCAGACAAGCTGTCCTTATGGGAATGCTGGTTTGCAGGTATAATTCAAAAAGTAGTTATTTCAGATTAGCACTCTTCCAAATCCACCTATAAAGTGATAATTGACAATATTTAAGGGAGAAAGCACTTTAGGCGATGGATATGGTCAATTTATAGTGCAATTTCTGTTCAAGCTTCTGTAGTTCAAAAAATTCCTCATTACACTTACATATTATGTGTTCATAAGGCTATTTTAAAATTTTGCACTGCCTGAAGAAAATGTTCAGGCTGTGCTGGCCTTGGAGATTCCCTCTCTTCTCCATTCAGGGATCTCTAAGATATTCACATCTCCAGTGGGTTGCCCAGGCTCTAAGAAAATCAAACAAGCCCAAGGCTAAGGTGCCAATTACCTGTTCTGTCACATTAATGCCAAGAGGTAAATCACTTCCATCAGAAGTCAGTAAGCTCCTAAAGGTGATTTAAACAAAGTAACAAATAACAAAACCCACTTTCTCACAATATGATCTGTTGTCACCTTGATACATTTTAGCAGAAGCCTCTGAGGTCTGCTGAGCTCAAAGGGGAAATGATATAAAATAAAATTAAATTTGCCAACTGAGATCCTGTAATGTATAAGTAAATCTCACATTGAAAATCCAGGTCTTGCCATCTGAAAAGCAATACTGAAGGGACTGTTTTTTCCCATTGCAAACACTGTAGAAACAGAGGAGCAGGAGTACATGGCCACTACAATGTAAGGCCAAGAGAAAATGTACCTCTATACCCACATTAAGAGGCAAAAAAATCATAAAAATTATTGCAGGCATGTGGGAATTCCAAACCCTGACAGGGTTCTTGAAAGAGAAGTCCTTTGGTGGACATAGACCAGAAACATTTCGAGCATTGGCTCAGTGCTGATGGTCCATAAATGCT
>NW_020955390.1:37199-38784 GCF_003031625.1 Empidonax traillii | reverse complement strand
GTAAGGCCAAGAGAAAATGTACCTCTATACCCACATTAAGAGGCAAAAAAATCATAAAAATTATTGCAGGCATGTGGGAATTCCAAACCCTGACAGGGTTCTTGAAAGAGAAGTCCTTTGGTGGACATAGACCAGAAACATTTCGAGCATTGGCTCAGTGCTGATGGTCCATAAATGCTCAAGCAGAAATGACAACGTGTACAAGCCCCAACACTGGCACATTTTCCTACAGACACAAGAACACGTGATCCTCATCTCACAAGTTTCCCTCCAGGTTCAGAGGCAGGTATCACAAAGTCCTCTGAATTCTTGGTCTGTTGCTCCTCAGAGAACAAAAAACCCAAAGATGAGCATTTTATGAGATTTAGGATTTATTTTATGAGATTTATGAGTGGCATCATTAGTCCATTCCCAATGAAGAAGAGATCTATAGGAAGAGAAAACCCCTCAACTGAAGAAGAAATTTACAACTCATGCCCCCATCCTAACATTTCAGAGGTTGAATTTTGGCTTGCTTTCATACATTACCAGAGTTTTAAATTAAATTTACTTTTTCATAGCAATCTGATGGGAGTCCTTAAGTATTTCCTTGTACATTTTGTGAATTTCAGACGGTTCTTTGTTTAAACATGTCATACTCTTCCCCACAATGCTTAAATGCTTGCCTAAAGAAATCCAAAAATTAATCTGTGACAAACTACCCTGGGCAGAAGAACAGCCATAGACACTAGAAGTTTAAGCAAATATAGACCACACAGCCTGCAAGAAATGAGGACATGTTGCAAAGTATTTTGCAACTTAACACTGCACATGGTTGCAGGCAACTACTTATAAAATATCCATGAAGAGCAGGGAATTAAAAAGGTTCAACATTAATTTCACTAGTGCCTCTTGGCCTGGGTCAACATTGCTTGGGTGACTGGTTTATGACTGTGGAACTCTGTTACCTTTGAACAACTAAGAACAAAATGTTCTGCGCATCCTATATTGTGTCAGTTTGCCATGTCAGATGACACGCTCAGTTCCCCCTAAACTGTGACAGAGAACTGCATGTGTGGCAGTAGGTTTTGGCTGTCCAGGGAGATGAGCACTCATTTGTTTCAGAACATGTTGAAGCAGAGCCTTCATCCAAATGGGTGCTTGTGCATGTTCCCCAACAGTGTCCTAATCCTGCAGGACAAGGGAATACTACTGTTTGAGGCTAACTTGGCTCTTTCAATTAACACAATCAAGCGGATGTTTATATCTTATATTGAGTGCCCCTGGTGGTGCAGTGGCTAAACCACAGCGTTGTCAACGCTGAGATCCGGGTTCGATTCCCGGTTAGGACACTCCCCGGGGCAGATGGAGCTCGTTAGCCCTGTAAGGCAATCCATCTACGTCCTGAGGACCTCGCTGCCACCGTCCAAGCGTGCTTGGCCCCGGCAGATGAACCTCAGGATTAAAGGGTGGGCTCAGTTCCGCGCACACTGTGTCTCACCTAAAAAATCCAATGCGCAGGCTGGAAGGTGTAAAGACCTTCCCCGGTTCTTCGTTCGCGAAGAGACTGGCCATTTATATCTTATTACTAGAACATTCTAAAAAC
>NW_020955390.1:15123-36767 GCF_003031625.1 Empidonax traillii | reverse complement strand
CACTACAGATTTGAGGCAGGTTATCCTGCTCTGAAAAGCCCACACGGTGTCAGATCTTCGATATTTGCACTGCTTCCTTCCTTCTTGCAGACATAAAGAAGATCTATGTTTTTATTATGGTTTGGTTTTTTTCTTTAAATTTACAGCAGTAAGCAGGAAAGTCAGTTTAACTCAGTAAAGTGCAGACTTTGGAGGATTAAAATAGCTTGTAGCTTCAGGCTAATAAAAAGCACAAATCACTTTCCCAAAGGGAAAGGTGATTTTATTGGTCCTGTAGGAAACCAGGAATGCTCCTCCCAGGAAAATACAGCCAAAAGTTCCAAGCAGCACAGCATGCACATGGCTATTATGACATAAGTTTCAAAAAGTAGAGTGGCATAACAAAAAGAAAAAAAAAAAAGAAAAAGAAAGGTTTGCACTTTCCAACTTGAAGAACAAACCCAAGTATCTCCATGAGCAAGGGGGAGAATGATGCAACTAAGCAGCATAGACTTTTCAGTGCTTTCAACACAAGCACATCTGCCAATGGTTTTTTTCCTGTCAGGTATAAACCACACCACAGTCATATTCTTCTATAGTGCTGCATAATTTTATACATGAAATTTTGCCATTTTTTTTTAGGCTCCAGGAGGAATTGTGTAATGAGATATATATTGCAAAGATTGAATTGATTAATATTTCTATATTATGTCATGCAGCTTTATCCCTGCTCGACATTCATACCTCTGTGAAGCCTCAATGGTTTAACTGATTTTCATGGCATTTCTCTTCTTTTACTGTAAAATTTTTGAGCAGGAACCATGCCTTTTTATTTATTTATGTAGAAGCATCATGCTGGGGACTCTGCTACTCCTCCTCCAATTTTAAGAAAGAGATAGTCAAGGAAGCAGATGGTTGAGAAATGTATGTCCAGTCTTCATCTTCTTTCCCAAACACACAAGCACCCATCTGTTACTGAGAAGAAGAGGAAAAGCCTTTGCAGTTGTTCTGGACAGAACTAATTGCATGTTGGCCAAAATGAGACTACTTAAGACTATTGTGAAAGAAAAGGGAGTTCTAGAATCTTTGCCAAGGCCTAAACAGTGGACAATGAAGATCCAAAAGAAATGTCTGAATTGCTGAAGAATGACTGTAAAATCTCTCATCCAAGAGAGAGCCTGAAGCTTAAGTGTGGTGTGTCTCCAGATGTGCGACATGCCATGCCCCTCAAGGAGATGGGAGGGGAAATAAAGGGCACCTAGAAAAAAAGAAAAAGGAAAAAAGAGAAGAAAGCTTAATCCAGAGTAGGTGTAACCACAGCTAAGAATAAACTGTTGGAAGAGAAGGGTTTACCTGAGCACCATGCCTAGCACTGTCCAAAACATGCCACCAGCCCAGACAATTCCCAGACAAAATCCAGAAACTGTAAGTGGGCTACTAAACAAAGATTCAGTAAAATGGTGGAGAGAGGCATCTTTATGCTATTTCTCTTTTACTTAATGACATTATTGCACATATACGTAAAAGCCACAGCTTGCAATCTCTTGGATTTCGCAGCTGAACGGTGTTCTTCAAACACACATTAAAAATACAAGTCTATGTATGGTTGAATACAAGGGTTTCCCAGCAGGCTCCTTGAATTAACAGATTTCAACAGAAATTGAGAAGGATTTTAAATTACTTTTCTATTCAAAGGTCTTTCCACAATTGGAAATCCCAATCTGGAGGAAGTCTGTCAACAAATTAGTGTAGTGTATAAAGTGCCAAAAGGAACTGTCTAAGTCTGTTCTGCTGGCATTTGTTTGTTTATATGTATTGCTCTCCTGGTATGCGCAAATTCTGTATTCTTGAATAGAAACTTCCAGCCAACAATGTATCTTGAGGTTTTACCTGGCTCCTTATGCTCTTATGTTCCATTTGTAAATGATGGATTTTATCTCAAACTTTTCTGACTACCCTAATTTGACAGAATCACAGAAGAAGAATAATAGTAGAATCATGAAGGGATCTTATCAGAATGTCTAGATCAGGCCCTACCCCCCTCAAAGATTAGTCAACAACAGTAGGTAGGACTGTTCCAGTGTCTGACCAAACTCACTGTAAAGAAGTTGTTTCTTATATTTAGGTGGAATTTCTTGTCTTTGTGCCCACTGTCACTTGATTTTCCTGGGCAGCACTGAAGAGATGCTGTTTCCATGGTCTTTTGCTACCTTAATTCCTTCTGGTATTTACACACATTGATAAGCTCTCCTGAGCCTTCTTTCCTCCAGATTAAACAACCCCGGCTCTCTCAGCCTCTCCTTGTATGACACATCCTCTATTCTCTTAATTATCTTTATGACCCTTCCCTGAACTTTCTCCCCTATGTGCACGTATCTCTTGTGCTGAGGCGCTCCGAACTAGTCAAAGTTATAAAGGTGTGGTCTCACCAATGTCTCACTAGAGGAAGAGTCACTTCCCTTGACTTGCTGGCAATGCCTGGGTGTTGTTGGCTGCCTTTTCTGCAACTGCACATTGCTGGTTCATGGTCAACATTTTTTCCACTGAAAGCTCTGGGTCCTTTTCTGCAAAGCTGCTTCCCAGGCTTCAGTGTGTACTAGTTCATGGGGTTAATCCTCACCTGCAGGACTTGGCATTTCCCTTCGGTGAATTTTATGAGGTTCATGAACAAGAGTCAGCCCATTTCTTCAGCCTGTCGGTGTCCCTCTGAATGTCAACACATCCATCTGATCTCAGCTACACCTCTCAACCTTGGATCATCAGGAAAGTTGCTGTGAGTACACTCTATCCTCATCATCGAGGTCCTTAATGAAGACAATAAACACTACAGGCCTGGTATCAACCCCCATGGTACTGCACAAGTGACTGGCCTCCAGCTGCACTTTGTGCCCAGCCCAGCCCTCTGAGCCCAGACGTTCATTCAGTTTTCAGTCCACCTCACTGATCATTTATCTAGTCTGCACTTCATTAGGTTGTCCATGTGAATGTTTTGGGACACAACATTGAAAGCCTTGTTAAAGCCAAAACAAACAGCGTGCACCGCTCTTTCCTCGTCTGCAAAGCCGGTTGTTCCATTGCAGAGGGATGGTCAGGTGAGGTTTCCTCCGTTTATATCCATATTGACTCCTATTCATCCTGTCCACAATAGAATTGAAAATAATTTCTGTGAGGATTTGCTCTATTACCCTCCTAGGGATTTAGGTGAGGCTGACAGGCTGCAGTTCCTTGGATTCTCCTTCTTGCTTTTCTGGAATACAGCTGGGATATTTGCTTTCTTACAGTCCCCAGGAACCTCCTCTGATTTTCACAGCCTTACAGATACAGTTGAGAGCAGCCCTGCATGCATGGTTGAATCCCACCAAATCCTACGGACTTGTGTACGCTCTATTTGTTTAAATGTTTCCTAACTCAATCCTCCTGCACTGAGGTTAAGACTCCAGAGCTCCAGACTTTTCCACTGATCTCTATGGGCTAGGATCCTTGAAAGTAAATCTCACCATTAAAAACTGAGGCAAATTATTTAGTTTTGTGGTATAAATAATTCAGTTTCATTTAGTTGCAATATTTCTTGTATCTGTATTAGAAGTAGCAAATCAATGCAGGCAAATGACTGAGTGATGCCTCTTGAGCAATCTGCACTCAAACAGTATCTGCCTAAAACTGCTGTTCTTAGTGGTGAACCATACATGGGCATTAAAAGATGAAAAACTGTTAGAAGTAGCTGAGGGCATTTTCCTGCAGAATCATATTGGGATATTTGCAACATATATCTAGACTAGAGAGAGAAAGAAGAACGATAAATCTCTCACAAAACTGGAACAATATTTTAACAATCATAAAAAAGGCGAATTCCTCTCTGTGAAAAAAATAAGGGGAAAGCATCTTTTTTCCAAATAAAATCTATAACTTTTATACCTAAATACTGCAGATAATGCAAGAATGAAAGCAATCATCTTCATGCCTTCAAGAACTGAATTTTGCAGTTTCTGATCGAATTCCTGTTATTGTACTGTTAAGGAAGTGGCCTCGTTCGCTGAGCTAAAGTAACACTGGAAGAGCTTCCTGTTTAAAACAGCAGGGAGTGCAGTCCCAAGAACATCAATCACACGGCTCATGGTATTAACTTGACTGGAGCATTGCAGGAACAGGGCTCCAGTCAGCTTCAAGGGTCCCCTGCAGGGTTATAAATGGCAAGATCCTGAAGTTAGTATTTCTTCACTGTGACACAATAACTCTCTAATAGAAATGAGTGCAGTTAGGAAGAGATGGAACAACTTTACAGCACTAGAGAACTGGATCAGTGGTTTAGCATTCTCTCTCTCCATAGCATCTTTCAGAAAGGTGCAAAACTTTGAGAGGTCAATTACATAATAATGTACACAATTTTTTTTCCCATAGAACAGATAATAATTGCTTAGCTTAATAAATAATTTATATCCTTTGTGATTTTAAATTACCTCTACTGTTGCTGGTATTTTCAAAATGCCTTTAAGAAGGTTTTTATTTTCTGGTAGTGATTTCCACAGAATAGCTCCGTACTTTTAAATCTGTTGTCTGTTCTACATTCTTTCACAAAATTTCTTGATTCTTTATTAAAAGTAAATATGATCATAATTTGTCAATAAAAATGTCAAAACTGGGAGCAGAATGATCAAAACAAGCTGTGATGCCAGACAGATTTGCACTCTACAACAAGGATCCGTCAACAAAACATTGTGAAATGGACTATTCTGATTTCCGTAACAGTTGATGTTATGAACAGATTTTGTTATGTGCAGACATATATCCTAATCTTCATACAAGTGATGAAGGTGCTACTGACTTGAAGCAAGGGAAGCCTTTTCATTCAATCTTTCATCACCCTAAATATCCACTCCCCCAATTACAGTACAGTTTAGAAACATTACATTTACTATCATTATAAACATCAATTTAAAAAATCAAAGAGGGGATGCTAGCCAAACCCTGGTCTTACACATAGAATAGAGGGTCAAAAGAATGAAGCACAGCAGGAATAAATTTATCTAGTGTGATAATGATTTATCTGAACCATCGAGGAAAAAAAAGAACTTATTTATATGTTAATTAATATATATCAATTCTATATTCAATTTACTAAAATACCTCTTCAGTTTCCAAGGTAGGATTTCTGAAAGATACATTTATATCCTAGAGTGTTTCAGGTTCACATAGTGCAATTTTAGAGAGAGTAAATAATGGCCAGTCTTTGCGAACGAAGGACCGGGGAAGGTCTTTACACCTTCCAGCCTGCGCATTGGATTTTTTAGGTGAGACACAGTGTGCGCGGAACTGAGCCCACCCTTTAATCCTGAGGTTCGTCTGCCGGGGCCAAGCACGCTTGGACGGTGGCAGCGAGGTCCTCAGGACGTAGATGGATTGCCTTACAGGGCTAACGAGCTCCATCTGCCCGGGGAGGAGCCCCGACCGGGAATCGAACCTGGGCCTCGGTGGTGACAGCGCCGCGTCCTTAACCACTGGAGAGAGTACTGCTTGACTGAATGGTTGAACTTTATGCAAATGGCTTCACTTATGCAAGTAACACCACTTACATAAATGGGACACATACCTCAGCTTGCATATGACTTAGTGTAACTCTCAGAAACCTGAACGCTAGTAAGCATCTCTGACTACTGCTCTCAGAGCATTACTTATTAAAGTTTGGGGCATGTTGTTGGGAGGACTACATTGTTATGCCTGTTATCTCACAAATTTGCATTTGAAGAATGCTCACATGCTTGCAGAGGGACACTTAGCAGACAGGACATCAAGCTAAGATACAATGAACAAAATTAAACCTTGATGAAGAATTTTTATGCTCAGTGTCTGACGGTTTGAGGCTCTTGGTCCATGTCCTCTCGGGTCCGTCTCTCGGAGCTGAGCAGCCTGTCCTGCTGCTCTGAGCAGTGAAGGTTCACCCACCAGAACAGACGGTAACAGCTTCTTACTTGTTGCGCAAAGCAAGAGAAAGGCGTTGATGATACAGGAGAGTCCTAAAACAATTGCAGAAACATTCAGGCTCTGATCAAGTGACAAGTTCAATTGAACTGGGCAGTTCCTGGCTGCAGCTTGAACATCCTAAGTACCTATTTTCTGTTCATACTCAACCCAGTTCTGCCACACACCACCAGTTCCGGCCACTAAACAGTCCACCATGACCGACTGGCTGGCAAAAAGGAGGTCCCTTAAGCTGTGCTGACTGATGTTGTTTGAGTCAAAAGTAGCAAGGTAGGAATTTTAAGAGCAGCAGTCCCAATAGTATGTAGAGAAGATAAGAGGAATGATGAGAGAGGCAGGAATGAAGTGTTGCATGTCCAACCCTATCATTTGTAGTGTTGTTAAGTGCAATTTTGATAAAGAATTTTAAATCAATAACAAACAATAAAACTAATACATGAACACTGAAGATGTCTTATGACAGAAACTTAAATAACGTTCCAAAAATAGGATAATTTAAACTCAAATGAACATACTAGACTAACACCAGAAGCTCCTCAAGGAAAATTTCCTACTTCTTGCTGAACAGAAATACTATTAGGATTGAACATGATAATGCATAAGAACAGGGAGAACCATCCCAAACTAAGTAGCAACGACCCTATGGACTGAGAAAGCTGTTTAGACTGAGCCAGTCCAGGGGCAGAGAATACGGAAATTCCATGGTTCTCCCTTTCTCTCCTTTAAACTACTGTAAATTTGAAGTAACTGAAAGGAAAACTTACCTGGTAAGCTTAAGCTTAATCTTAAATTGCAAGTTACTTTGTTGATTTGCATCCCCTCCTATATTTCAACCTTTGCTCTTAGAATAAACTCACTTTACTCTGGAAACTTATCTTGGCATTAAAAGCAACTCTAAAGCAAGTCTGGGATGGATAAGGCATATTATTTTTTAAAAAAACAATTAATCCAAATAAAGAAGAGTCTTAGTACTATCTTGTTGCACTCACCTAGGGTGAATAGGAACTGAGCTCTCTAAGTGGTGAGGATCAGTTTGAGAACCTGTTATATCTGATATCAAGGAAAGTCAGGTCTCCCCTTTCAGCCAAGGACACATGATAGAAAGACAGCCCAGAAACCCGAGAAACTTGTAAAAGCTGCTATACAGCAGCTACAGCATGACAGAAAATAAAACTAAATTATATATTCACTGTACCTTTATTCATATACATTTAATCTGAATATGACTGGGTTTTTTATAGTTAAATCAATAGAAAAGGTAGATTTCTCAGTTCTTTACTACTGTTTCATAGTAATAAGTTCCTTGCAAGGTTATCACCAGCCTCTCCCATCCACTGCAACTCCCACAGTCTATAATTAATATCTAATTAAACTCAAACCAACTGTTCTTAAACTCCTAACTTAGCTTTGAAGTTCATTGTTTTTATTTCACTTCTGAAGAGAGGGTTCCTGTTCCCTAAACTTTTCAATTATCAGAGTGACAACAATACTCCAACTGCATGTGGCACTACTTATTACACTTTGAAATGCTGTACACTGTCAGTTTGTACTGTTTCTCCATAAAGAATTCTTGAGTAGAATTTGCTTTGAAACGGCAACTCACTCATTTATCAGAGTAACTTCTCGTTGAAGCCAGTTGGTTTGTCCTTGACATGAAAGCAGGCAGTTCCTTTAGCAAGGAAATTATAATTTCTAAGATCTGCACCTGAGAGTTTATATTTACAGCTGAAGAGTAAGCTTCAGTCAGCTTTCACTCAACCCTCTTTAGAAGCTCTGCCTGATTTTGTTCACAGACTTTGTGTTATAATTAAAAACCAATATGGTCTGATCTGAATGTGACTCTATATTTTTGAGGCACATGGACGCATGTTCCCGTAAGAGAACTTCCAAGATGTAAACACTTAGAGGAAAGATGATTCAAATCAGTTTTATGATAGAAACTGATTGCTGCCTTAAACCCAGCACCTCTAAGACCAAAACAAGTCAAAAATCTGAAGCCCAAGTGTTGTGCTAAAAGAGCCAAAGGGAGATTTTGTCCATCTTGTATCTAAACTGTAGAAAGGTGTTTATAATTTTTTCTAGTAAAGTAGAGAGACAAACATTACTTGAACTGGCAATCAACAGTATCGTCCTACTTATGTTAACAGGAATCACACTGAGCACAAAATTATCAAAACAACAGAAATGGTTAATTAAAGATTATCTGAGTTCTGAAAACAGCTGATGCATGTGAGGCTTACCGTGCTGTAAAGAATATTTGAAGAGAGGGCAAAAGACTGCTTTGGAGGATGGGTGAGGCAAAAATACAAATACCAAAATTTCAAGAGTAGATTCTTAAATGGAAAGTATTTACACTTGACTGGCATCAGCTTTTGCAGAAATATTCTTCTCTTTGGAATGAAGTCTCAGATATTTCAGTCTAAGCAAAGCCAGATAGGTAAGGGTAAAATAAGACTTTACTGTGGAAAAGTGGTTGACTCTCTATAATTAACACTGAAACCCATTTTCTTTTTCATTTATTTTGCTAAAGAAGTTTAAGTAATTGTTCCTATTTTCTGACTGTGACTGTGTTCCCAGATTGGCCCTCTAAAACAAACAGAGGAACAAGAACTGTACACAATGGTGCATCTAGTAACTTTATCCCTTCCTGTCTTCTGCTACAGTGCTCCTCATTTTGTTATTTTATTGTAGAATGTTATATGGGAAGACTGGTATTGTAAGCACCTGAGTATCTTAAATTGTCATTCAAATAAACAAAATTTACAGGAAGCCTCTAGTGTTTGTTACATTATTCTGTCAGATTAAGAAATCTCTGTAGGGACAGAGAGATGCCTTTGAGATTATTTTTGTATTATTTTGCAGGAATATAAGCATTTACAGGACCATAAAAACTTAATTGCAGAACATCAGAAGTTTTTCATGGCATGCTAAGCCACTCTCCAGGGATTACATGCTCTCCCCAGTTTAACTGACAGCCTTTGGTGGAAAGAATTTCCTTGTGGAAGAACCACTTGTTGTTCACTTACCTGAAAATATCTAAAACAGGAGGAAAGTAAGTGATGTTTATTGAAAACTGCCTGATTCATGTGAAATTTAACAGGTTCACTACTCTTGGTACATCAGCTTCTGTGTATTGCTCACCAGCTTTTTTTTTTTTCACAGCATCATTTAACTTTCAGGACTAACTATGCTGTTACTGTGCCAATGTGATGTAGAACGCTGCCTGTTGCCAGACAATGCTTCACCTTCCCACACTCAACATAATATTCTCACACAGGCAGGAAGTTCTCTAAAAATACCTGTAATAAAATCTTCTTTCAAATAAAATTAAAAAAAGAAAAGAAAAGAAAGAAAAGAAAAGAAAAGAAAAGAAAAGAAAAGAAAAGAAAAGAAAAGAAAAGAAAAGAAAAGAAAAGAAAAGAAAAGAAAAGAAAAGAAAAGAAAAGAAAAGAAAAGAAAAGAAAAGAAAAGAAAAGAGAAAGAAGGGAGAGCAGAAGACTTAGTTTTACTGCAGTGCCTGGGACAGCACTTACCATACATTATACAGAACACATCAAAGACAAGCTCATTTTCTCTGGGAGAAATTACTCATTTTCCTGTAACTTTTTTCTTGACCAACATTTGTACTCTTCACTTTTAAATTGCAAACATAGATTTTCAGCTGTCTAGGGCAGGACCCCTTTTGTTCTTCCGTGTAACCAACTCCCCTGTCATTCCAAAGGGGCTATTATTTTGTGACTGTTTTCAAGATATATTTCTGTGGTGTTGTCTTCCCCAACACACACCTTCCTAAATAAGAGCTCAAGTAAATCTTCTCAAAACATGGCATTTCTCCAGTGGAAACTTGTGAAAGACATAATTATGTAATTTAATGCCACAGTTGCAAACTGTTTATGTAGATACTCTGATATACGGTACAGATGTATCTTTCATATATAAACTCCTAAGATCCTAGGAGTCATGGAGAGAAGCATATTTTTGTTATTTTCTGAGCATCACAAGAACATATACACTAACAAAAGAATAGAAATTACCAGAAAAATAAAGGGTTCTGTTTTAAACCCAACTGACATTTATGCTGTCATATCATGAGCTTGTTCACAGGCATTTTGTTAATCAAAAGTAAGGAGTTCATTCAATAGGTCAATTATTTGGTGCGAGTATTTCATCAAAGTGTCAGTAATGGCACCTCTATGGATTTATACAGACACACCAGACTAATTTCTTGTGACTAGACTAATTCAGAATTAGCTATCAGCCTTTCCTAAAGCAGGTTTTTTTGTGGCTTTGCTCAAGAATGTTTAGGTTAAGATTCCCGAAGATTTCTTTGGGAAGGAATGTGTCTCCTTAATAAAAGAAAATTAGATAAAAAGACCTTCATATACTTATATACATATGTATAGCATAATGAAGACTGTACTGAGCCTAGCGGCACTGCACTCCTATGAAGTTATCCACATGTATATTTAATTTTCAGGTTTATATATGCTTTTATATATATTTTTCTGATTCAGAATTAATTGGGTAAAGTTTGGGGTTTTTTCTCCCTTCTGAAAGCAGCTCTCATTGCTTTACTACAAGAACATTATGCTATTGCTTCTGAAGCTGCATATGCTACCACAGTTGTAATTGCCTGTCACGCAGTGAAGAAATCTAATTAAAACCACTTATTTGCACCTATTACCAGTCTCTTTAAATGCAGACAAAAGACCTTACCACAAGCTAAAACATAAGTACAGAGTGAGGTCTGCAATTCAGTAAGAGAAACAACGTGTGTTCTCAGATAATTACACTTGCCTCCATTTTCCTGCTACTACCAATTAGCATTAAACATGAACTTAAATGGTTATGTAAAACACTACACCTAGCCACTATTCGAGTCACATTTAAATTGTTAACATGATACTGGACAAGGCATTTCATCTTTCACCCACTTTAAAGTCTGTGACATTTTTTTGTGTTGAGGGAAAATTGTTGATTGCAGTGCAGTTTAGAGGTATAACAGACAATAATTATAAAAAATGTTTGATAAAATGCATGGAATAACCTGCAGTTTTATCTCAAGAGACACAGGGTTCTTGAGCAGCTTTATGGATAAGAGCAGAATATTCCTTCAGAAGCTCTTTCATCACATCTTTTAGAATAACTAATATTTCAGTTATTTCATATGAAAGAAAAAATCTAGAGAAAGCTCTAACGTAAAAGAGGCGGGCAGGGCACTAAACCAGAATGATTTAATAAGTACCCTACTGCACCAGTTCATCTGATAACATGGTGCCTTCACTCAAGACCTCGCTCTGTTTCACCTTGTATAGTGTTGAGTGGACAGGTGAAGGAGTTGTTCTGTGTACCAATTCAGGACTTTTGGCAACACCACATCACTTCTCACTTTCTTTAAGGAAACGGCTCTGCTAGACTGAATGCACAGAAGAAGTACTCATGCTCACGCCATGTCAGGTTTATGTACTTAAGAAACAGGCCACCAATAAACTAAAAACCATGGCTTCCAGCCATAGACGGACTTCCTTAAGTCAGTGGATGGCTGAAGGAACAGGGGTTTTTTCCCCCGTTTTTTGGAACTACTTCAGCGTTCCAGGCCACCCTCACATCCTGTGTGCATCCACCACCCACCCACCTCTGTGTACGCAGCTGCTGAGCGCCCGTGTGCTTGTCCTGGCGAAGAGGTCATGGTTCGGAGCTGGATGAGGGGCTGGGCTCTTTGTTACCTCAACATTTGTCTGCATCCACACGGTTTTGTGTTACCTTCTGTGACAGACACATCCACAGCTGCCACCTGGGCCGCTGGGCGCTGACCCGCCGGCACCGCACTCCCTGTCTGGCTGTCCCTGTCCCGCTGTCCCAGCCCGGCTGTCCCTGCCTGCTCACCCCGCTCAGGAAGGTGCCGCTTCCCATCAGGTCCTGCATCCATCACCACCCACGCCCTCAGCGCTCGTCCCGCACACCTGGGCACAGGTCAGCGCTCAGAATCACAGGATCAATTAGGTTGGAAAAGACCCCTGAGATCATCAAGTCCAATCTATGACCGAACACCACCGTGTCAGCTAAACCATGGCACCGAGTGCCTCGTCCAGTCTTCTCTTAAACACCTCTAGGGATGGTGACTCCACCACCTCCTTGTGCAGCCCCTTACAACGTGTAATCCCCCTTTCCGTGTAGAAATCCCTCCTGATGTCCAAGCTAACCCTGCCCAGGTGCAGTTTGGAGCGCAGCGCGGTACCTGCGCGGTTCGCGGAGCCCGCCCGCCCTCACCGCGCAGCGGCCGCCGGGCGGGGCCGCCTGGTCCCGCCCCTCCCGGCGGGGGGGCGGGGATTGGGCGAGCCCGCCTGTCATTCGGCGGCGGGGCCGCGCTCGGATTGGCCGGCGGCGCTGTCACTCAGCGGCGGGGCCGCGCCCGCCCCTTGTTGTCACGGCGCCGTGCGGGGCTGGGGCCGCTCGCGCCGCCGTTGTTGCCGCCGCGGCCGCCGCGGGAGCCCGGGCGGGGAGCGGCTCCCGGCCTCGCCATGGCCACCAGCACCACGGGCTCCACGCTGCTGCAGCCCCTCAGCAACGCCGTGCGCCTGCCCGTCGACCAGGTGAGGATGGGGAGGTGCCCGCCCCACCGCCGCCGCTCCCGGGGGCTCGCCGGGGAGGGACCGCACCGCGCCCCCGCTCCGGGCCGTCCCCCCGCGGCCCCTCCATCCGTCCGTCTGTCCGTCCGCCCGTCCGTGGGGTCGGGGCAGGGCGGGCAGCGCCCGCAGTGGGAGGCGGCCGCGGTTCCCCTCCGCGCCCGCGGGCGGGGGGCGCCGGGGCGCGGCCGCTCTCAGCGGGCAGGTGCGCCCGCCCCGCCCTGTCCAGCATCCCACCCGCATCCCACCGCATCCCGCCCGCCTCCCGCCCTGCCCTCACCGGCCCTGCCGCGCCCCAACTTGTTGGCATCGCGCGTCGGCCAGATGTGTCTCCGCAGCTGTGAGCGGGGCCGGTATCGGCTCCAGCGATGCGAAGGTTGGGTAATAATTGCCAATGCATAGCAGCGCGCTGCGCCTGGATGCGCCTGCCAGGGGGTTTCACACGCGGCGTTAAAAATGTGCGCCGCACACAATGCTGCTGCTGGGCGTCCGTATCTACTTTGGAGGCAGAGCGTTTCTGTGGTATCTATTGTCCCAGTGATATAAAAATTCCTGAAGGCAGCGTTTCCTGTTGTCTTCACAAAGCATCAGAAGATTACAAGATAAGATTGGGAAACTGAGGTTCGCAGAGTTTAATCACTGAAGTTGGACCAGAATGTTTGTTTATGGGGGAAGTGGTCTAGACCTCCTAAACCTACATAATATTTGCGTCTTTAGGAATACATAAGAAAAGTAACCTGAAGTAACTCCTCCTATAAATTTTGCAGCACCAAGAAATTCCATGTTAGGAATTTTTTTTTTTTTTTTTTAAAGCCCCCATTAATGTGTGTGTGAGTGAAACACATCAAGGAAAACTGTACTTCTGTAGAGAGAGAGACTTTGATAGTTTGGTTTTATGAAGTATACCTAATAAGTGAGAAAAGTAACTGGAAATAAAATACAGAAGAAGGAGCATGTGTAGTGAAAGCATTTGGGAAGTGACAGAGCTACACACTTTTTTTTTTTTTTTTTCCTGCCCCACTGCCCTAACCGTTTATTTGAATGGAACCTTAGTTAAGGATGCACATGAAAAAGTACCTTCTAGAAAACTGATGGAAGTGGGCAAGTTGAAATTGAGCTTGCAGTGATGGAACGGATACTGTGCACCCCTGGCAATGATACCTGTGTCTGGGATCGATGGCACCTTGTGGCTGGGTGCCTCATACCTGCAGGCTGTAAGCTGCTCTTGCCAGGTGCCTTGTGTTTATTTCCATGAAGCATGTAGCTTCGACAGGGTGCTGCAAGCCAAATAAGAGTTAACCATCTTTTTATGGCATGATGCTGGTGATGTATAATTATCTACTCATAATAACAGTCATAAATTTAATTGTTTTATGACATAGTGTGACTTCTACTATAATTGTTTTAAATATTGTGGATGTGGCATTTTGATGACAATGAAGTTACTTTTTATCAAAGCCTGGAAAACTTCCCTATATTGAATGTTTTGCAGCAGATGTTCTTGTAAAGCCAAAGTTTTATGAAGTAGACTTTGAGATCTGTTGAAGCTTTTGGGAGTAATCACAATGGAGGATGACTAAACATGTAGTTTAGAAGATTGTTATAAGCAGTTAGAAGTCAGACATACATTGTTTTTGGACATCAGTAGACTTTGCATAATACAGGTCCAGTTGTGTATGAAGAGTATGATTGTGACTAGAGTATGAATTGAAGAGTTATAAAATTGTGCTGCACTGAGGAGAACACATCTATAATGGATTTTAAAAAAAGCAAAGTTAGTTTATTGTAACCTCCCAGCTCAAGAGTCTATCTTTGATAGTAAGTTTGTAATACAGAAAGAATGTGAAATGTGTTCAGTGTAATCAAATCAAAGATAGTGAAGGAGAGAATGAGGGCAGAGAAGCAAAAGAAAGTGCTGATACTCTTTGGTGTGTTTGCCTGAAGATTATGCATGACATTTGGTGATACTATACGCATATTCAGTATGAAAATGTAGCAATGCTTTGAAGAAATAGCAGAAGAATAAAAGTTTTCTGGTTAGTAGGTTGTTTCTACTATTGATCCAAATCTGTACTATGACTACTGTCATATCAATACAGCTGCTGCTTGAAATGGGCACTCCAGTATAATACCAGCACTCAGAACTGCTGGAAATGAATGGGTTTTGTTTCTCCACTTCCGTGTTTCAGTTTAGACCACAAGTAGATACTAATCTTTGTATCCAAATGTTGCTTAAATTGTGATTTAAGTCATTACTATCTAATTATCCTTCTAATGCATGTAACTCTTGGAAAACAAATCCGGGTAGCATGTGTCAACCTTATTCTACTCTCTGGATGTTCAAACAAATGAAGAAGAACCTTGCCTATTTGGCAGGGAATGGAAGGAGAAATTTAAGTTAAAGGTGAAGCTGCTGTCTCTAAGATTCATTTGTCAGATCCACATCTCTGTGTGGATCAAGTGTGAGAAATTGATTACTTTTGGACTTAATGTTTGGCAGAACTAGAGTTAGAGATTTGTTTGAGAATGGTGTTGGTTATGTGCACGTTGGAAGTCAGTGCAAAAGATAGAGGATGAGCTCCACCAGAGCCGTTTGACACAGCAGTCTCCTCTATGTGCTCACCTGTGTTGCAAGAGCAGCTTTGTTGCTTTAAAAGTTTACTGTTCCTACACCTTTCTTCCTGGTATTGGAGTACTAGGTAGCTAAGGGAATGGAGAAGAACGTGTTTTCTCCTTCCGTGTGTATCCCCCAACAAGGTATTATGCAGTAATTTGTTGCTATATTAACCCTTCCATTGGCTCTTGTTTTGTCTTGCACCAAGTTAAGTGGAATGGCTCTGGAAGAGCTAATGTGTTTTTTTTGTAGGCTTTCTGTGCCAATTTTTCTGTTATTTTCAGTCATATGGGAAGATGCTTGGTGTGAGCAAGAACCTACAGCAACTTTACCTACCTTTTATTTTGCAGTAGGAAAAAAAATTACTACTTGGGCGTGAAAAGCCTCAAAAAAACTGTGTCTTTTCATGTCTTGGAGAACTAAAGTTGCCTACTCAGCAAAGAAAGCATTCTGTCAACACTGTCACCTTGAGTCCTTAAAGTTAATGAATGAGTGAATAAATATTAATGTACAGCAATATTCCTTCTGTCTTCTTAGGGGAGAGAGAATATAAAAGTAGTTAGGTCCTTTCCATCCCTGGCAGCTTCCCAAGAAGTATTGGAAGGTTCATCATGAAAACTTGGCTGGTAGAGTGTCACGTGTTGTGTAATGGATCAAGGTTGCAACTTAAATTATTTCACTGTGGTTATGTCTCTCACCAAGCCTTATGTTTTTCCTGTCTGTTCTCGTGTCATATTTGCACTTCTGGCTTTCTTCTTTCTCTAAGGTGAAGCTTGACAAATAGGGTGTTGGATCTTGGTCCATTTCTAATTCTGTCACTATCTGGCAGAATTTCTGTTGACAAATTACTTTTCCTGATGATGTGTCAGCTTACTTGTCATTAAATTGCAAAGATTTAAATTTACCGTGACAATGATTCTAGGAGATAAAAGCTTTCTTCTTGGCTTTTAGGTCTTTGTAGGGTAAGGTGAGTTCAGAGAATAATTTTTGCTTTCACTGCTTCCACCAGAGGGAGCAAAATTTTTTACTGAAAATGGGCAGAAATTGCAGATGTTGCTGCCCTTCATTTGCTATAGAAACAGATAACTTGTAGTAGAGGAATAGCTGAGCAGGGGAGATAAGAGACTGACTATGACAATATGTAAGCATCAACTTTTCACATGGGTTGTCTAAGAGATTGAACTTGAGATCCTGAAATGTGGTCTGAACTAAGATAATTTCAGTGATTCTCTTCTAGATAAGAAAAGAAAGAACGTGGCTCCAACTGCTAACAGTATATCTGTGTGAAGATATGTGGACCCAATAAAATGTCATGCTTATGATTACGCACTTCACTTAAAATCCAGCATGTGAAGACAAGCAGTATTTTTTCAATAAAAGTGAAAGAAAAAAATTTTGTGTTAGTTCCGCACTTTTCTTGGTTTTTGGTTTGTTTTTTTCCCCTAATTTTAGCTTTTATTTGGTTAAATTTGCTCATTTGTGTAGAATAAATATGATTTTCTACGTGAGTGCCATCAATCTTCAAAGAATCTAAACTGACCTTTTTCTAATAAGAATAGGCATAAAAATACAGGTCCTCCTAAATGTGAACTGTGTAAACCATATGAACTTGCTTAATTTAGTCATCACAGGCCATTTTGCTACACCTCTGCATAATTTTCTGCATACACTTCCTTGTGCAGAGGGCTGCCCAAGTTGCTTTCAACATGCCCTTTGCACACTTCACATAAAAACAATGGCTTATGTTGAGCCCTTGTGTTTCACCTTGATGCTCTCAAGGAGAGTGGGCAGGAATTTTTTTCCCTGTATATATCTATGAAATATTTATTTCTTTCATGCATATGATGGGCAAGATGTATCTGCAATTCTTCTCTCCTTTATTTTGATGCTTTGGAGGTGAGCACAGCTGTAGTTTGGGGATAAGGCTGGTGTAGGTTGCTGAGAAGCAGTATGCGCCTGATTTGCCTGCAGGGTACATCTGGGTATCTCTCCTAATTAAATCTCTGTTACTTCACAAAATTTTGGGCATTAGTGATGCCTTAGCCTCCCTTGTTTTCTGCCAAGGCAACATCATGTAGCCTCCTCAGGGCTGAAATGTTTTATCCTGATCAAAACCCTTTTGTCTAAACATGGAGTGGATATCTAAATGTTTATCCTGTATAGCTGTCCAGAATTTAGATGGCCTAACATTTGTCTGAAGCAATATCAAATTACAAAAAAGAATAAAGTGAAGAGTGTCCCAAGTTTTATTCTCTTCCATCATTGATTCTTAGACCCTTGTGTACAGTTGTGGAATACAGAGCAGCTTGTAAATGATTTTTTTGGATGTGACTCAGGAAACTTGAAAATAATAGATGTGACTAAAAGTAGCATTCATGAGTGTGTAAAATCCAAACACTGAAGGCAAGAGAGTGGTAGGGTAAGCAACTTGTGCCCCTTCTTTGTCCCATACTTTCTTTATCTGCTCCTAGCAGCAGTCAGGATAGCAAAGCATGATCTCCCATGAGGATAGATGGAGACTATAGTGGGTGAAAAGAAGCTGGAAATAAAGTCCTGTTCATTCTGGATGTACTGTTCTCAGTGACTGGATGATTTGAATTGTTTCAGTTTGCTAGCCAAGTTTTCACTGGTTTCTTAAGTTCTCTTTGAACTATTGGAAGGGAGAGAGTATGTCATCAGAAGGGTTGTAGTCTACCTGCAGTGACACCTTTCCCAGGTCTTAGTATTAGAGGTTAGGTACTGACTTAATTCTCTACCTATTGTTTGTCGAGATAACTCTGCAATGAAAAATAGTAGAGAAGGATGAAATTGTTGGGATAAGAGTCAAAATTGGCAAGATAAAGTGACCACGTTGAAGGAAGAAGTGGAAGCTCTAATGAATGGTGTTGGAAAAGAAAACAGGCACTGGTTATAGTGTTAGAAAAGATAGGCCATTTATTAAGTGATAGAAAGATTAAGTGCAAGAAAGAAATGTCTCTATGTAGCTCAGGCTCATGAATATAGTTGTGAAGGTGTAAACTAATGAGGTACTTTGATTTTTAGGGAGGCAGCAGTGAATTTTCGTTCTGATGTATTCTCACACTTCCATACCAGGTGTGTTTTCTCCAGGTTTTTGCAAATCAGCAGAAAACCTCCCATGTAATTACAGCCTAAGGTTTCTACAGTTGACTAAACACTCTTTACCTGAACAACTTTTAGTCATCTGCCTTTTTTTTTTTTTGTGTGTGTGTGTCAAATTGTTTTTCCCATCCTTAGGCAATTCATTGAGGTGGTGTAAGTGTGAATGTTTACTCACCTGTGATAGTGACAGTACAAGCCATTTCTGAATTCAAAATGGAGTTCAGAAGTTGCTATGAAGATACTGTGGTTCTGGGATGTTGAAAAGAAATACTGAGGAGCTCAAAGAACAGGCAAATAAAGAAAAAACAGTAAGACATAAAGGAAGATGACGAGTAACTTACTGAGTACATGGTTACCGCTGTGTTGCTTTCTGTTTCTTCTGGAGGGCTACTGCTGTTAATCTATTGTACCACAGCTATGTAGATCTTTCCTCACTGTGGGCTTTTTCTTGAGTACTGTGCTGACTTAAAGCAAGAGTTTTGAAAACTGATAAAGCTGAAAAAGATGAGTCATCTTTATCATTTAGTAGCCCTGACATTTGTTGACTTTTAACTCCTGTTTACCTGTTCCTGTGTTGACCTAATGAAGCACTGTGATACATCCTTTGCTGCCTTGATTACAGCATATTTTCTTCACATTTATAATTTTGACTAACCTGCACTTTTCCTGAGTAACAGTTGCCCAGGTTTGGGTTTTTTCTTGTTTTCCAAGCTTTTGAACAATGGAGACTAGACTGTGGAGTTTTATTTTTCTCCTGAAAGGTGAGAAAAACTACACGTATCTGGATGAAAATCTGTTTGCTTGATGCATGCATCTCTACAGTATTTAGTTTACAAAGAATATTGATATAGCTCTTCTGTGTGGGTATTTAATTTTCCTTCTTTCCTTTGGGAAGTACTTGAAATTCAACATTAGTTGAGTCAACATTACTAGCCTCTTAACACTCATTCAAGTGAGCAGATCCGTTTGAGAATTTCAATATGTCTGCAAATTTAGATAAATGCTAGTTATGCCTGCTTGTTTTAAGTGATGTTTTTGGCAGCTAAGTCATCTTTTGCAAAGGAAAACTTCCACAGCTCTGCTTTTTATTCTAGGATGATATATCCGAAGGTGAAGAAGCTACTTTGGTTTGGCTGTAATGGTGTGATTTCCTGTAGTTGGGATTTTGGTGTTTCCTTTTATTTCCAGTTAAAGTGACCTAAGCTGAAGAAGGTGGTGCTCTTATTCTGAAACATGGCTTGTGAGCACGCTGGCTGTATAACTACAGTGGTATATTCTATAATGTAATGCCACCTGTATAGATCATTCTTAATCTTTCTGACCTGCTTTTTGGCTGAGTAGTGCTCTTGATTCTACCACTTCTTGTAAGTCTTACACACATAGGCATATATAAACCAAATAATTTGGTAGAATAAGCATGTCATTGAAAAAGTGGACTGAAGGTCCAGACTATAATGAATGGGGTTTTATTTTTCATGGTGGAAAGGCCAGAAAGAATTTGAGGTCACTATGAATTTGCAGGAATTTTAGAAACCCAGGGGTAGCTAGGAGACTTGTAGGTGGTCTACCCTCAGAGTATGTTACCAAATTATTATCTGTAATGGAATTGAGTGTAAGAGGTTAAATAAAATATTTTTATATAGAAGGATAATTTTAAATGTTACTAAAATGTTATTAAAAGTGGAATTAATTTGAAAAGTTGTAACAGCTCAAAGTGCTCATTACTTGTACGGATTGCTGAATACTGCAAGTGTTTACAGGGCTACTGTTGTGGTGCGTGGAGGTGACGCTTGGCTGATTGCATGCAGATGATTCCTGAATTGGGAAGAGCCAGAGGATAATAGATGTGGAGGAGTAGAGTCTGAGTTGAACAGTAGTGCATTTAAGTGAGAGCATAGTGGAGCCCTCTTCTTCACCCCACAAGCTCCCACAAGGAGAGCACTGAGAAGCTGACCAATTTAAAGATGGGGAATATTTGTTTTACTTGCTAATTAAAATGACTACTGCTATGACTGGATTGCTGCAGGATATATGGACAAGGGAGTGTTACTTTCCGTGTCTGTTGCTTGTTTTAAGATGAATTTCAGTTTCTCACATATCAGCAGAATATAGCTGTACTGAGGTAGTTCTTCATGGAGTAAGTGTCAGCTTCTGGTTGCATTCAATAAAGGTACCTCCATAGATGTAAGTTATTTTGCTTTATTTTTAAATGGTTGGGAAAGTGAGTAGCTTGTAAAGTTTTCACAAAATTTCAGATATTGTAGTGGTTCTCTGAGCATTAAAATAAGAACTTGTCATTCAAATACACATTTGAATATCCTGTAAGCTGCTGATATAAGTGACAGAGTAGAGACTTTGAGTTCATCTCGCTATGTGCATGTGCACCATGAGTATGTGATTAAAAAGCCCTGGTTGTAGTAGCACAGTAGCTGCGTCGGTCTTTGTTTGGAACTGTGTTTTGCCAACATAGTGCCAGGCTGTGGTGTTTTGAGGTTGTAAACCCTTTGTCCCTGGTAGAGATATGCAATCCTTAACTGGCCAAACCAGTTTTTATTCAAAAGAAGCAAGTGTTTTGAAGAGAGGCGAAAACAAAACACACAAGCAAAAAAACTCAAGCATTCTTAGTTCAGTTTCACATTTGAACCAAACCTGCTTCCTAGATTTTAGCTTTTCCTGTGAATAAATAGCTTTTACATGTGACAACTCAGTATCTGTACCACCAAAAACCAAGAGCCTGTCAGAGAGAGCACCCTTCAGCTATCTTCCTATCCTTAATGAATTAGTTTTGGTTGTTTTCACTATAAAATGTGTACATTGATGTTTCATTTTACATCTCTAGTCATACAGTTTTTCCTAGAGTAATTCCGAGTAATGATTTAGTAAGCCCTCTTTGAAAAAGCTTATTGGATTTGATGCTCATTTATTGCACAAACCAGATTACTGTTGCCTACATCACGTTCTTCATGGTGTGCTTCACTCTCTGCAGCATGCTTAAGAATTGCAAACTAGAAATTGGGAGTTAATACTGGAAATAGAAATCCTATTATTAACCTATGTCATGACTGGGTTTGATGTTTTGGACTGAAACCAGTTTGTAAAGAAAACCTTTAGAATCTGATGAGTAAGTCCTTTCCACTGCCAATAAATTGATGTGAAGATGAAGTATATTTGTGCAATATTAAAAAGCCTTTGCCAGTGCTGTTAATGTTGACTAACACAAATGTTAGAGTATGCACTTCAAGGAAGTGGCTGCCGTTAGAAGGCTGTGCTTGGAAGTTTATTCTGAAAAACAGTGTCCCTTTGCATTGGATACTGTATAAGCACTTAGT